>NC_133521.1:37452500-37752500 GCF_049354715.1 Callithrix jacchus | reverse complement strand
TGTTTCCTGAAATCAGATGTAAACCGGAGGTCTGAAGAAGATTCGGGGAAATATATGGAGTTACCTTTCTCCTGAGGTTAGAGGAATGTACATAGTCAAGTTAGAGGAGAGAGAATAAACCTACATTAAAACAAATCCCAAATCAAGACTCCTAATACAGACTAGGGAGGGGAATGTTTCCATCTGTTTCATTTGGAGCCATAATAAAACTCAAAAGTCATTGTTCCCCTTCCAGCAACAATGAATTACAGCTGAAAGATTAATCCCATTGGTTTTTTCTTTTTTCTGCCTTTTCCCTATCTACTGACACACCCACCACCCAAACCAGCAATTTAGTGTGGAGCTTTGACTGCCAGCATACAATACTGTCTTAAGGAAGGCATTAGAGATAATCCCTTAAAACTGTTGTATAAGCACCTCCTAGTTGGCAGCAGAAGGCTAAACACAAAATTGCAAGATGAGCTTGAATTGAATTCTGCAGCTTTCTTCTGTCATCATGTTGTGGCAGTTTGGTGTTCTGGGCTTTAAGCAGCCACACGGCAGGAGAAGGACTTCTACTCCTAATGGAAAGAGCTTCTCTCCCACCTGCCCCTATCCAGAAGCCATGCTTGTGAGATCATGGTTTTTAAAGACCTTCATCTTTGTCTTTAAAGATCTGTTGGATTCTTAATCAATTGCACTCTTTTTAGATCATGCGTCCTTGTAAGACAGTGCGGTTCAATTCAACAAATAATTAATGAGTAGCCACTGTGTGCCAAGCACTAGGTATTTAGATAAACTCTGCCTGGCAGAAGAAACTATAGATACTATCAATTATTTTGCATCATAATGACTGTTAATATAAAAGTTTACTTGGAAGGCCATAAAAGTTTATGGTTCTATATGAGCTGCGTTTTGATGAATGGATAAGAGATTTCCTGAAACTGTAGATGGAGCCTAAAAATATAGTTGCACAGAAAACTGGAAAAAGAACAGAATGTGATGAGCAATGGGGGATAAGAAGTCGATAGCAGCCATATCCTGATAGTCCTTGTATATCATACCATTATCATCATCATTATTATTGTTAAACTTTCCTCTCTTGTTGGCAAAGAATGGCTATTCAATAACCTTTCAAAGAAGAGTAAAATGATAAGATTTTATTTTAGAAAGAGCATCTTGGCTACTAAAGAGCCTAATAATGATGTGTGTATTTTAGAAAGGGGATGTCAGAAATATAAGGAGAGCTGGAAGGAGACTGTTGCAGGAGTGCAGGTGTAAGACACTGGAGGCAGGGCCAGGTGCAGTGTGGCTCACACCTGCAATCCCAGCACTTTGGGAGGCTGAGGTGGGTGGATCACTGGAGGCCAGGAGTTCCAGACCAGCCTGGCCAACATGGCGAAACCCCGTCTCTACTAAAAACAAAAAATTAGCTGGGCGTGGTGGCATGTTCTTGTGGTCCCAGCTACTCGGGAGGCTGAGACATGAGAATTGCTTGAACCCAAGAGGTGGAGGTTGCATTGAGCTAATATCATGATGCTGCACTTCAGCCTGGGTGACAGAGTGAGATTGTCTAAAGAAAAGAAAAAGGAAAAGAAAGAAAAGGAAAGGAAAATAAAAGAAACTGGAAGCTGTTTCAGAACTCCTTCCTGGGGCGCCTTCTATGTGTTCAGAAAGCATTCACTGATAAATTCTATTGAGATGTGGCTCAGACTATGAGAAGATTTATATGAGCTGGGTGAGGAGAGAAATGTTTTATTTGTACTAGAACAAGATGAGGAAGAGGGAGTAAAGAAGAAGGGGACAGGGAGTGGAGGATACCTATGTAAAACATGGTTTTTTTCTTTGAGCAGTAACCTCAGATCTTCAATCCAAGCCTACACATATCCTGTGGTTCAGGGAGTATACAGCAGTATTTTTTTGTGGTGTGGCAAACCACAGCCAAAGCAGGCTGTAAGGACAGCAGGACACAGTGAGCCGTGGGTATGTGCAGAGAACTCTCTGAGGACTTTAAAGCCCAAGGTTGCTAGGATTGGCTTCATGTCATGGGGCTGAACAAGAGTGAGTTGACAGTGACTTGGACAAAGGCTTATCTTCTCAACAGTGATATCATCCCAGGGGTAGCACAATTTGGTTCTTAAGGGGCGATAACAAGTTTAGCTTCTAAGTATGTAAAGCACAGCTCTGCACACAGTGCATGACCAGATATACAGTGTCTATCTGTGACATTAAAATTCCATTGGAAGAGATTAGAAAAAATGTGTTAAAAGGCATTTTAGGAAGATGATAAGGTTGAGAATCACTGGAAAAAGGGAATGTCAGTGGAGATAAAGAAAAAGTGGATTGGAGAGACTTTTTAAAAAAGGAGAGAGAGAAAGAGGAAGAAGATTCAGATGCTGAGGATACTTCTAAGGTTCTAGTTTAGAGTTTTTGGGACATTAATTGAGATTTAGACTGAAGAGCAGATTTGAGGTGAGTGGGTTTTGGATTATTCAAATTAATTTGTGATCAACATAAGATGGTTACCTTCATTAAAAATAAATCAAATTATTAATTATGATAATGGTATCAAATCTAATCTACATTTAAACTGAACATCTCTCACATGCTGGACTGTGCTATGTCGTTTACCTAGAGAGCGAAATTGTGTCTTACTTTGTTCTGTGAATATCTTTTGTGACATGGACACAATCTGCCACATTATTTCATTAGCCTCAAAACTGCAGAACAAATGACATAATGATGCCCTTGATTTCTCAAGCCCACTCTTAAGTGTGGGATTTGTATTATCTCTAAGGCAGAGGGTAGATGCTTTCTGGGCACCTCTCATTTTCTCTGCAGCCCTCTGATGTGTGAGCCCAGGAACAGCATAACTTACCTCTATGGGTTTCTCGTACGTTTAACCGACATCCCAACTGCTTCAGCTACCTATACAGTTTCTGCAGTGAAATCCAAGACCACATTGCCTTCCAGGGACTATGTATGGTCTTCATCATTTGTTAATCGCACTGTTGAGCTGGTGGGAGTTTATTATGGTTCAGGGATGTGGTACAAAAGGTAGGGAAGGGAGCACTCAAGGGGACTGAGAACCATTCTTGAACACGAAGAGAGAGGAAAGGTCACGGTTGTGTAGAAGATGAATAGATGCATAGAAAGAGAAAGGAATTCATCCTCTACTGCTTTTGGGAAATTGGCCAAGACCTGATGTTTTAGTCAGGAGTTTCAGTTTGAGGAGCACCAGTGCAGTCAGTGGCAATCCAGATTACTGATCCCAGAAGGGAGGGACTTGGCTGCCCGACCCTAAGGGAATTAAAGATGTGTTGAACCAGGAAGAAACCTCAATGAGAGGACTCCCAAGTGTATAAACACACTTAGAAGGTCATGCAAACAGATAGGATTTTGGCAGGGTAGGAAGAAAACTGACAGCATCGTTAACCAGTGAATATGAAATTGTGGCTTCTTGTTAGTTAAATGCATGACTCTAGCTCGCTGGTACTGAGATGCCAGAGTTCCTGATGCGTATTTTAGACAGTCCTGGGAATGCTGAGAAATGGTGGCAAGATGAGACAGTCGGTTGAAACAGCAATACCTTGTGGAACTTACGGAAATTTGAACTTGTACAGATATAATGGAGACCCACCTGGCTTCCTTGGTGGTTTTTAGTTGTCCTCAGCATCTGAGAGAGGCAGGGAAGAAGGGGAGGGGGATAAAATAGCAAAGGCTGATGAAAACATCTTCAGAACAAAAGACTTTCCTCCAGTCACTAAATCCTTTTTTCAGCATTTCCTTCCCATACCGACCCCATGCTCTGCTCTGCTGGGCCTTTCTCATCACTTCTAAATAGAAGCAAAATTCAATTTCCATCACAGAGACTTGCAGAGGTTAAGTGGAGTCACACACGCCAAATGGCCAGCACGGGGTCTGTGCACAGTCAGTCAGTCAAAGATCCCGGTTTTCTTTCTTCCCTCTCATTTATGTACATTAACGCTAATCGTCATCCTCTTCTTCATACTCCTTCTCTTCATTCTTTTCACCTTTTAAGGGACAATCAAGGTGTTTCAACTATTGAGGGTTGTTGTGAAGGGGGCCTTTTCTCTGTGTACCTTGTTCACTCATTTATTTATTCAGCATGTTTTTACTGCACACCTATTTTGTTCTAGGCACTATGCATGGCTCTGGGCATGCCCTGATGAACAGAGAGGTTGTACTTTCTGCCCTTGCAAAGCTTCTGATCTGGAGGGAGAAGTAGACAAGCAAGTTAAAGAAATGCCAATGAATGCTGCAAGTGAGATTAAATAGTCTGCCACATGAGCAAATAGGGAATAGCCACCAAGCTTTGAAGAATATCACGTCCTGGAGATAATGGCCTCTAGGATAAAGCATGAACAGTTCTGTGAAGGTGTGTTGAATACTCCTCATGTACCAGGCACTGTACTAGGCTTTGGAAATATACAGATGAATATATTACGGTCTGAATGCTCATGTAGACGGTAGCTTTTCTGTTTTGTTTTATTTTCTTTTTCGAGACAAGGTTTTACTCTGTCACCCAAGCTGTAATGGAGTGGTGCAATCCCAGCTCACTGCAGCCTCCACCTCCTGGGCTCAAGCAATCCTCCCACCTTGAGGTCTCTCCTGAGTAGCTGGGACCACAGCCATGCACCACTATGCCTGGCTAATTTTTTTTGTATTTTTTGTAGAGACAAGGTTTTACCATTTTGCCCAGGCTGGTCTCGAACTCCTGAGCCCAAGCGAGCTGCCTGCCTCAGCCTACCGAAGTGCTGGGATTACCATGCCCAGCAGAGAGTAGTTTTGACAAGCAGTAAATATAAAGGGTTATTTCAGTAGATTGATTAATTTCAGTAGGGTGTTTTTGAACCAGCTTGGTAGAGACGATACGTGAGTTAATTCTGGACAAATAAGTAGCAGTTAGGGAAAAAAGGATGGAGGGAGAAAATAAAGGGCGTTCTAACAGAAAAGCATAAGCAAGGCATAGAGCCTTGAAAAAGTGAATCTATGATGGATGCTTTGTATTTAGTGTCATTGGCACACATAGCTTGAAGCTGGGGCGGGGGGACAACAGAATCTGGAACACCCTCAATATGCCAATTACAGCAAGCCATGGTCATTTTGACGAATCACTGATTAGTGGTGGTGACTGGATCATACTGTGCTTGATAAGGATCACCCTAATACCAGTGTGGAGAAAGCATGGAATTTGAAACCCAAATTAGCATGACCACTATACTAGTGGTACCTACAAGCCTTGTGCTTTCCTCCTTCCCTCCCTCTGTCTTCTGGGCTGTTAGAAACATGAAATCTAAACCCAGAGAAGGACCACTTGGAAGCGAACAACCTGTTATCTTGAATTTCCCCTCTAGACACACAGCCTTGGTGTGGTTTTATACAGCTGCATTTAGAGCTGATGATAGAATCATTGTTTTCTTTTTTCTTAGCCCTCCCATGACACAAACCAAGAAAAAAATCATAATAAAATTTTACAAGTTAGCTGCCACCAAGAATAAACAAGAGAGCACTATAAGAAATGAATCAGAGGCTCTAACTGAATCTTCTCTCAGGACAATAACTCTAATGCAAAGCCAGGGTCTGAGGAGGTCGCCATAGAAAACTCTCCTGGGGCATTTCTGAGGAGAAAGGAAATATTCTCCACCTGTCATCTTCACTTCACGTCCTAATATGTCTGTCGATGTGCAGAGAAAACATCATCTGTGGCCTCTGCTCTGAATCGAGGTTTGGATAACCAGGGCCATTAAGGTGTCCCCAAGGATCACAGAATTAACCCCCTGTGAACACAGAGAAGCTGCTGCTACTAACCCACCCAAGGAAAGCTGCCTGATTCTAATCATGGCTGAACCACAGTGTCACTTGCCATTAGGTTCAATTGGCAATAGGTTTTTTTCTTTTTAAATTACAAGATTACCTTTAAATTGAGTATAGGAGCTCATGACTGCTGTCCATCGCAGGTAATCGGGAGTGATTTCATTTTACCCAGGGACAATCTGCCTCTTCTGGAGTCTCTGTTCATTAAGCCTCTGTCTCTCTCAGGCTCCATTTAAGTATCTGTGAGGAATACATTCTGCAGAAGACGTTGCATGTTTGCGTTTAGAATCACCTCCTTTGTTGGTGGATGATTCTTTGGAGCTGGATTCTCCTGAAGCCTCTCACGTGTAGAAGATGAATGTGCATTCAGTGCATCCTCCGTGTGGTCTCTTGGATACAGATGACAGAATTAGGCTGACCCCATGACCTCTCCAAAAAATCACTTGAAAAAAAAAAATCTAAATTTCCGATCATCTTTTGTTGCTTTCAATTGAAGCAACTTTAGTATAACTCTTATAGACCAAGTCACAACCTTACTTATCCATTATTCATTCATTCATGCATTTATTAATTCATTTTATCTACTTATTATATGTCTCCTGTGTGCCAGACATTAAGCCTGGCATTAGGCACAATGGTGTATTGGGAGCTTATAATGTAGTGGTGAATAGACAAAATTAAGCAGGTGATTCTATCACACTGTGATAAGGCTGTGATGTGGAGAGAGCTGGAGGTCCAGTCTAGGGACATTGGCTATGGTCTTGAGGCCACAGGCAAGTCTTCTCAGAGACTTACATCTGGGCAGAGACCTGACAGTTGGGAGTTTCACCGGTTGAAGAGCTTATGCAAGCATCTGGAGGTGAGAGAGAAGTTTAGGGAGACTGAGAATGGAAAGTGGGTATGCATGTATGAAGAAAGCAGAGTGGTGATCAGTTTATCCAGCAAGCATGGACATAGAGAAAGATGGCCCATATCTCAAAAGCTTTGCGAGCCCCATAAATGAATGAAGACTTTATCCTGAGTGCTAAAGAGAAGAGAGGAGAGATCTGATCAGAGATGCATTTTGGAAAGGTCGCTGTGGACATTTTACTCATACTGGGTGACTGGTCTTCTGGGGATCTGATGTATTTGCAAGCCTGACGGGACCTCAGATAAAATAAACCTTTTCCCAAAAACGACCTCTAACCTGCTGCATCTTTTAATTTTAAACGTTTCCTCCAAGAACACTGTCCATGCTCTATTTATTCCAACTCTGCAAGTACTGAAATGGGGTCACAGTAAGAACACATCTAAAGAGGGTCATAGCCAAGAGTTGAAGGCATGACAGCAGCATCATTACCCATGGCCCTAGACCCTAGCCAGAGGTCACTGGTAAGTGGAGGAAGCTGTAGACTTTGTTGCTGCAAAAAGTAATCTAAATGCCTGCAGTTTTGTTAAGTCCTTTTGCTTTACTGAGAGAAAAAGTTTAAACACTTGAGCTATGGGTTGTAACATTTCTGACATCAGCCAGAATCATGTTAGAGAGAAGACTGGACTGGGAGTCTCTAAGATGTGGGTTTGAAGTCCATTTCTGTCACTTAATAACTTAGACAACTTACAGGACTTAGAAGTCTTATCTGTTTCGCCATCTAAATGTTAGCATCACTCCCATTTCAAAGATGTTGTGGAAATTAAATGGCATATGCATAGCACATTGTAGATATTTATTGAATGAATAGAAATGAGATATTGGAGAAACCTTGGACTCTATTTCTAGACTTCAGTCTTCTCATCTGTACATTGAACATGTTGGGTTACAGTCTTTTAAATTCTCTCCAGCTCAAATATTCTAGTTTCTTGATGGTCTATTTGGGACATCAAGTATATGAAAATTTGGTTTGGTACCTGATAAAGTTTAAGGACAAGATATAAAAAAATTTCTATCGGAAATTTAAAAAATCCTAGTGACTCTCTGGCACCACTAAAATTGCCCTTATTCCCAAAGCCAGATGATTAGAAGAATGCTAATCTGCTGCTGTTGTTGACTTTATTTGACTGCCTAGTGAAGACTTGGTCTCATAGGATGAGACGGACAGCAAATTTCCTGTAAGACCACTTTGCCCTGTAGAAAAAAAATAATTGATTTATCCTTTTATGTCATCTCATGAAGTACTATTGATGTTCATGCTAAAAACTCTGTGTTTCTTCCTGAATAAGGACTCAAAAGAAGACAATTCTGAGCACAGAAAATCTGATATTGACTGATGGGGTGAGTGTTTCAGATGTTTGCTGACATCTGAAAGGTGATTTGATTTAGAATTTAAGCACCTCTGAGAGTTATGCCCTCTGTATAGTGCCTTTGATGTGTACCCATTTCTTCCTTGCCGTATTTAAAGAATTCATTCTCTCTTAGTAGGTAGACATTGCCATTACTCAGAATGTAATGCTTCTGCGGATTGACCTTTATTTACTGTGTAGATGTAGCTAAAAATAGACATGTGTTCTAAAGATAGGAGAATACAAAGTTTGGGGACTAGATAGTTCATGTGTTTAGGAATGACTCAAATATGCCCCAATCACAATTTAAATATCTCTTTGCCATAGCTATCATCTTCTGTATTGCTGGGGCTGGGTGTCTATTGTTTCATATATTATCTATACTTTTCTTTATTTGGTACTTCAGAGAAGGCAGATTGTAATATTGATCACATAGGACCATCTGGAGGCCTATCCTAAAACATAACCCTCAAACTTTAGGAAGCATAGCTTCAAAATAGCTACTCAGGAGAGAAAAGAAATCTCAGCTTCAACCTCATTTTCTCTGGGAGTCTAAGATGACCCCTTTGAAAATTGCTTCCCTAGTATGCAATCCCATGACGTACACTTTATCATAACTTCTTTATGTCCATCTCGCAGCACAGGCTTTACTTTCCCAGGGGACAGGAGCCCTAGCTTTTCACCTCTACTTTCCATTGTCTAATACGTAGTAGGTGCACAAAATGTTATCCACTTAAGGATAACTATCGATTCATTTTGCATTTTAATCATCCGTCTCACTCATTAGAATGCAAGTTCAATGAAATAGACACTATATTTTTAGAATACTTTGTTAGAAGAGTGCTGGTTATCAGTTAGTGCACAGTAGTTAGTGAATGAATGAATGAATAAATGAAATACACATTAACAAAAACAACCAATTTAAAAAGGCAGAAGGTGATTGGACTGATGACTTAATACTTAGGCACCTAGACTCTACTACCCAGAATAAATAAATTATGCTAAAACTGGCTGTTTAAATCAGGCCATGCAGCACATGGCCTGGCGCCTGTATTCCCAGCTACTCAGGAGGCTGAGGAGAGAGAATACCTTGAGCCCAGGAGGTCAAGACCAACCTGAGCAACACAGCCATACCCTGATTGTAACAAAACAAAACAACCAAAAACAAAAACACACCAGGTATGGTGGTGCCTGCCTGAGGCCCAGCTACTCAGAAGGCTGAGGCAGGAGGATTTCTTGAGCCTAGGAGTTTAAGTCCAGCCTGGGCAAGGTAGTGAGACCCATGTGTCAATAAATAAATACATTAGTCCATCCACCTCTTTATTCTGAATCATCAATATTAGTCTATTTACCTCTTTTTTTTTTCTTTAATTTGAGACAGAGTCTCACTCTGTCATCCAGGCTGGAGTGCAATGGCTCCATTAGGCTCACTGCAACCTCTACCTCTTGGGGTCAAGCGTTTCTCCAGCCTCAGCTGCCCGATTAGCTGAAATTACAGGCACCCGCCACCATGCTTGGCTAATTTTTGTATTTTTAGTAGAGATAGGGTTTCAGCATGTTGGCCAGGCTGGTCTTGAACTCCCAACTTCAGGTGATCTGCCCACCTCAGCCTTCCAAAGTGCTGGGATTACAGGCGTGAGCCACCATGTCCAGCCTAGTCTATCTACCTCTTTATTCTGATTCATCAATCCACTTCATCTGAATAGGGATATTTTAAGAATTCTGGCACTAAAATAATTTCTATATCTATTTTTCTTTTCAAAAAAAGTAGCAATATTGAAGTATAATTGACATAAAATGAACTGCATAGATTTGAAATGTACCATTTGATATGTGTATGCCATGGGGAAACCGTCACACAATCAAGATAATGAACATGTCCATTACTCTAAATGTTGCCTGTGTCCTTTGCAGCCACTCCTTCCCACCAGACCACCACGGATCTGCTTTCTGCCACTATTTATTAGTTTGCATTTCCTAGAATTTTTATATAAGTGGATTATACAGTATGTACTTACATTTGTTTGGCTTCGTTCACTCACCCTCATTATTTTGAGATTAATCCAAGTTGTAGTGTGTATCAAGAGTTTATTCTTGCTTTGTTGAGAAATATCTCATTGTATGAATATAGCTGTTTGTTTAACCATTTACCTGTTGATGGATATTTGGGTAGTTTCCAGTTTGGGGCTATTACAAATCAGACTTCTAGAAACATTCACGTAAAAGACTTCGTATGGACAAATATTTTCATTTATCTTGGGCAAATATCTAGGAAAGGAATTGTTGGACCATATGCTAGTTAGATGTTTAACTTTTTAAGAGACCACTAAGCTGCTTTCCAAAGTAGTCGTACCATTGTACATTTCCACCAGTGGTGTGTGGGACTCCTAGCTTTTTCACATCTTTCCAACACTTGATGTGATCAGTCATCTTGGTTTCAGTCAAGCAAACAGATATGTAGAGGTATCTTCTTATAGTTTTAATCATCATTTCCTTAATGACTAATAATGTTGGGTGCGTTCTGTGTGCTTATTTCCCACCTATGTATCTTTTTATTATTGGGTTTTGTTATTATTGATTTTCAAGAGTTCTTTATATATTTTGGATACAAGGGTTTTTTTTTTTTTCCTGGCATATGATTTGTTTATATTTTCTCTCAGATTATGGCTTGTCTTTTCATTCTCCTGAAAGTGTCTTTTGATGAGTAGACATTTAAAATTTTTATGAAGTCCTTTTTATCAGTTTGTTTATTTCTGGATACTCTTGGAGGAATGTGTAAGAAATCTTTGCATAACCCAATGTCAAAAAGATTTCTCCTAGAAGATTTTTAGTTTTAGCTTTTAATTCAGGGCAATATGTCTCTCCCCTTCTCTGAGTCTAAGACTTCACTGGAAGTCACAGCCAATGTGATAAAACAGATAAAATAAATGAAATATAAAAATTTTAATAAATCCAGGGCTATTTTGTTCAAAGTATAAAGTTAGTATTTTCAGATGTGAATATTCCATTGTTCTAGCGCCATTTATTATAAACCTTGTCCTTCGCCCAGTTAATTGCCTTTGCAGGTAGTAAAAAATCAGTTTCTTGTATCGTGATTATTGGAGTTTTATTGTAAGTCTTAAAATCTGGGAGTGCTAGCTTTCCAGCCTTATTCTTTTAGAAAGTTCTATTGGCAAATTTAGCTCCTTTGCATTAGAATAAGATTGTTCAGTCTCTATTAAAGAAACCACACTGGAATTTTGATTTGAGAAAACTGACATCTTAATCGTACTGAGGCTTCTGACCCATGAACACAATAGAGTGTATCTTTCCATTTATTTAGGTCTTTAATTTGTCCAGTGATGTTTTACACATGTCAGGGTACACATCTTTTAATCTTTGTCAGATGTATTCCTACACATTGTATATTTTTAATTATATTTTTAAAATTTCAATTTTCAGGGTTATTTCTTCCCAGCTTTATTAAGGTCTAATTGACAAACAAAATTTCATATATTTATAGGAATGTTTGGATATATGTATGCATTGTGAACTGATTAGATCAGCTAATTCACATGTCCATCACCTCACTTCCTTATTTTTGGTGGTGAGACAATTGAAAATTGACTTTCTTAGCAATTTTAAGTATACAGTATGTTATTATTCACTATTGTAGCCATGTTGTACAATAGATCTTTAGCACTTTTTCCTGCTGTTGAACTGATAATGTGTACACTTTAACCAACATCTCCTCATCCTCCTCCCTTTGGCCCCCAGCCCCAGGCAACCATCATTCTACTATACTCCACTTCTATGAATTTGACTTCTTTTTTTTTTTTTTTGAGATGGAGTTTCACTCTTGTCACCCAGGCTGGAGTGCAATGGCGCGACCTTGGCTCACCGCAACCTCCGCCTCCTGGGTTCAGGCAATTCTCCTGCCTCAGCCTCCCGAGTAGCTGGGACTACAGGCACGCGCCACCATGCCCAGCTAATTTTTTTGTATTTTTAGTAGAGACGGGGTTTCACCATGTTGACCAGGATGGTCTCAATCTCTTGACCTCGTGATCCACCCGCCTCGGCCTCCCAAAGTGTTGGGATTACAGGCGTGAGCCACCGTGTCCGGCCAGACTTCTTAAGATTCCATATATAGGTGAGATCATGCAGCGTTTGTCTTTTGCGCCTGGCTTATTTCACTATGCATTATATCCTCCAGGTTCACCCATGTTGTTGCAAATTACAGGAGTTTCTTTTTCTTTTTTTAGTTTGTATTATATTCCGTTGTACATATATACCATATTTTCTTCATTCATCAGTTGACAGACATTTATGTTAATTCTATATCAGGACTGTTGTGAATAATGCTGCTATAAACATGGGAATATAGACATCTCTTTGAGAAACTGATTCATTTCTTTCAGATATATATCCAGAGTGGAATGTGGGATTGATAGATCATGGGGTAATTCTATTTTCATTTGAATTGGTAACATGTAATGTATGAAGAATCTCCATACTGTATTTCATAATGGCTGCACTAATGAACATTTTCACCAATAGCATACAGGGATTTCATTTTCTCCACATCCTTACCATCACTTATGTTTTTGTCTTTTTGATAATAGCTGTTGTTTTGATAATAGTTATTCTATTCTTTTTGAGAACAGCTACTTTTTTTCTTTTTGATAATAGCGATTTCCCTGATGATAAGCCATAATGAGCATATTTTAATCTACCTGTTGAACATTTGCATCTCATTTTTTGGTAAATGTCTATTCAGGTCCTTTACATCTTTTTAAAATTGAGTTGATTACTTACTATTGAGTTGTTTGACTTCCTTATGAATTTTGAATATTAGCCCCTTATCAGATATGTGGTTTACAAATATTTTCTCCCATGCTGTTGGTTTTCTGTTCATTTAGTTGATTGTTGCCTTTGCTTTGCAGAAGCTGTGTAGTTGATATAATCCTATTTGTCTATTTTTACTTATATTGCCTATGCTTTTGGGGTTAAAAAAAAATTGCTCAGTGGCTCATGCCTGTAATCCCAGCACTTTGGGAGGCCGAGGCAGATGGATCATGATGTCAAGAGATGGAGACCATCCTGGCCAACATGGTGAAACTCCATCTCTACTAAAAATACAAAAAAATTAGCTGGGCATGGTGGCCTGCACCTGTAGTCCCAGCTACTCGGGAGGCTGAGACAGGAGAATTGCTTGAACCTGGGAGGTGGAGGTTGCAGTGAGGCGAGGTCACGCCACTGCACTCCAGCCTGGTGCCTGATGATGGAGTGAGACTCTGTCTCAATAGTAATAACAACAACAAAATTGCCCAAACCAATATCAAGAAGCCTTTCACCTATGTTTTCTTCTAAAAGTTTTACAGCTTAAGTCTTATATGTTTTTAATTCATTTTGAATTGGATTTTGTATATGGCACGAAATAAGTGTCAAATTTCATTCTTCTGCATGTTGATATATTTTCCCAACAAGATTTATTAAAGAGACTCTCCTTTCCTCATAGTATGTTCTTGGAAACTTTGTCAAAGATCAATGAACTATAAATATGTGGATTTATTTTTGGGTTATTTTGTTGCATTGGTCTCCATGTCTGTTTTTATAGCAGTATCTATACTGTTTTGATTAGTGTAGCTTTTCAGTATATTTTGAAATGAGGGATTGCATTGAAACTGTGGATTGCTTTAGGGTACTTCAGCAATATTAATTCTTCAAATCCATGAACATAGGATATTCTTCCACTTAATTTGTGTCTTGTTCAGTTTCTTTCATTAGTGTTTTATAGTTTTTAGCATATAGATCTTTCACCTCCTTGTTTAATCTCTAAATATTCTATTTTTGATTCTATCATAAATGGTAATTTCTTGATTTGTTTTTCAGATAATTCATTGTTAGTATATAGAAATGATCATGTTTGTAGACTAAATTTATATTCTGGAACTTTACCAAATTTGTTTATTCCAACGTTTTTTGGTGGAGTCTTTATAACCATGTAATCTGCAAATAATAGCAATTTCACTTCTTCCTTTCCAATTTGGACGTGCTTTTATTTCTTTTTCTTAACTAATTGCTCTGGCTAAGACTTCCAACAATATATTGAATAGACATTGGGAGAGTAGGCATCTTTATTCCTGATATGAGAAGAAAAACTCTCAGCTTTTTCTCCAATGAGTATGATGTCAGCTGTGGCCTTATTGCATATGGTCTTTATTGTGTTGAAGGTATGTCCTTTTATAATTAATCTGTTCATAATTTTTTGTATATTAATCAGTCATTTAATATTATGGCAAGAAATATATACAGTGTCCCATGGTAAACTGCAGTGTTTCAAAATGATAGAAGATAATAAATGTGTAATTCAGTTGTGGCAGAGAGAACAAATCACATTTTTCTCACATCTTACTGCAGAAGACAAACTTGATCTGCAGTAATACTTCAAGCCACATGCTAAGTTAAAAGTGTTAAAAAAAACCACTTTACACCTATTTTTTTCTTTAAATACATGTATGCCACATATAGCTGCTTCACAAAAAGGTTAAAGTAATTAAAAAGGGAAAAATTAGGCCATTATTTTTTCACAGATCTCATTGGCAGGGTAACATGGCTCAATATATTTACTGTATATGTTTACTTTAAATATATATTGTTTAAAATTGTGTAATAACTATCAGAAAAGCTTCAACCCATGTACCCATACATCCACTAGCAATAATATCTAAGATGATTAGTAATTAACACAGAAAGTTGAGATGAGAAAAAAGAAGGTTCGTTTTTGTTGTTTTGTTTTCCTTTTTTGCTTCTGCTTTAAAAATAAGCTTCTAAGGACTGTGAATTACTATCATTAAAATAACGATGATGGAGATTCCATGTACTGAAAAGCATTGCCAGGAAGAAAAAAATAGCACAGGAACTGAATCAACAAAGGAAAAATGAGAAGCACAAAGAAAACCTGGGACATTTCCCTTTTTGTTTTAAACTGGAAAATCCTAACTCCTTGAAGGAATATAATGATACTCTGACTCAAGAGAGAAGCGAAAAAAGCACACATCACAAAGATCAAGTTCAAAACACTTATGAGAATGGCAAACATTTGTAAGCCTCTCTAACTCTAGAAAACTAGCTAGTGATGATGCAGAAGTGACTCTCTCATTCTTCAAGGTGGAGGTGAGTGTGTTTGCAAAACCCCCTCTGCTATCAACTTGGCATCCTCCTGGCAACTGTCCCTATCAGTAAGACATTACAGTCACAGGAGGAACTTTCTTTTTTCCTATGTTTAAACAATTCTAATGCCTCCAACATATTTAGGATACCTATGTCCAAACAAGAGATTAAGCAGAATTATAAACCTTTAAAATTCTGACATTTTTGTGGGCCCTGAAAATAATCAAAAGGGCTAGTTTAGCTACCTTCAAAAGACCTTTATTTCCCTTTTACCTTCATTATGCAAATTTCCCTTTCATTCTCTTCTCACACACTACTAGCCCAGCCTCCCCAAAAAAGGAAAAAGAAAAAAAAGTAAGAAAAGAATGGAGCAAAAGAAAAATTAAAAAGGCAGCAAATAAAAGGAACAAAGACACAAGATAAAGAAAAGAGATCACAGATTTAAGAAAAAAAAATTCAGTTCAGCAAATTCACCAAAAAAAGGTGAATGTATCCTAAAGTGATTAAACTCAGAAATGATGCTCATTTTTCCAGTGTACACGGTTTGACCAAAAATAGCGTGGCTCTATGTGGTAGCAAACCAACTGATTCTTGCTTCTATTTTCATAAGTGATTTTGCCCACATGTCAACCCACTTTAATTGTTAAGCAGCAAAACTTTCAATGAAAACTCATTCATTTTAACCAGGATCACATCAGAAAACTGAAGGTATATATTTTTTTTAACTTTTTCTTTAAAAAATCAAAAGCAAAAACAAATAAGCCAAAACAGATTAACAGCAAAGAGTTCTAAAAAATTTACATTTCTCTTACAAACTGTCATTCAGAGGACAATAGTTCTTAAATCTGTTAAATCTTGGCATGAACAGAAAAACTTGATGAAGAATTGTGCTTGGAATATTGTGAAAAAAATTTTTCTTGTCTCATCTCCTCCTATTGTTTTGCCAACAGTAATTTAAATTTGCATGGAACTTCCCCATAGTTGAAGTGTAAACAATGTATAGGAAGGAATATATGATAAGAGGATGCATCACATATGCATTACATGTAGGACCTTCACAACTTCGTGCACTCAGAAACATGCATGAAGAGGAGGAGAGGACGGCCCAGGGTCGCCATCCAGGTGCCTTGAGAACAGAGAACGCAGAAGTGACACTGTTGATATTTAGTTGGTGGGTACTGCTGGTGACCACAAGCGATGAAAATGAACATTCTGCCACTTTGCATCCCGGCGGTGCCACACACGAGTCTCTTCTGCCTGCATTGTCCTTGGCATTCCACTGCCATCCATGTACTGTGTGTACAGTGTTTTGCAGGCAGCATCATCCCTTACCAGATGTACATGAGGGTTTAGAATAATAGTGTGGATTGGTTTAGTGCTTTGGGGCAAAGCACTTTCAAAGTAGAATTGGTGAAAATCCATCCCTTCCACTAACTTACCCAGAGCTTCAGGTTCAAAAGCGGTAAGGCCTGGGTCACAGACTTTTCTGTGGGCTTCAAAGTCTCCGTTGTTGATAGCCTCGACCAGTTGTCCAGTGGCTTTGGTAATCTCTTGCTTTCGTGCTTTCACATCTTCATCCTCAATTGTTGTATTTGAACTCTCAGTTGACTCCTTTACTCCATCTGGTTTCTTCAACAAACTCTTGGCTACTGAGAAATTCCTTGTAGCCACCATAGTCGTCAAGATGGGACCCTTTAGTTTTCTTCTAGCATTAAATTTCTTAAAGCAGTCTATAGTCTCCTGTCTGTGCATCGTGGAAGCCACAGCAGAATGCTGGCAGATCCATGGGTGTTTGAGTGCCTCTGAGGCTGTGATACATTTGGCAGGGTTGGTAGTAAGCATTTTATTGATGAGGTCTTTGGCTTTAGGAGTCACCATATCCCATTCCGGTGATGGAAAATCATAAGCTCCAGCCTTGATCTGCTGATAGAGTCTGTGTTGATAAAAAAACTTCTTGCTTGCTCCTGCTTTCACCATGTGTAGTGTCTGTTTCTACTTTCCTTCCTCCCGTGAGTAAAAGCTCCCTGAGGTCTCCCCAGAAGCAAATGCTGCCATACTTCTTGTGCCAAAGTTCTTGGAGGTGAACCGTGAAGACATAGTGGCAAGAAAATCCTACAGTGAAGCTGTAGTATTTTCATCCCAGAAGGGTGGACACCCCACCAGTAGAATATAGGGAATGACACCACATGCCCACATAGCCACTGGTTTTCCATAAGGATCTTTATGTAAAACTTCTGGAGAAATATATCCAGATGTGCCAGCAAAACCAAAGCACGCCTGCTGGTCACCTTGAACTTCTGTGGCTAAGCCAAAGTCTACCAGTTTCATAGCTGCTCCCTTGGATTTGCTAGCTAAAAGCAAATTCTCAGGCTTCCGGTCCTGATGGACCATGCCCATCTGATGGCGGTGTAGCACAGCCTCCAGGATCTGCTGAATGCAATGATTTCAGGTCCCTGTGAACTATGCCATTGAGGTGACACTCATTCACACTTTCTAGAATCTGCTGTATACAGCGAGTGGCATCAGCTACACTGTAGGATTTTCTTGCCACTATGTCTCCAAACAGTTCACCTCCAGTAACTTTGGCACAAGAAGTATGGCAGCATTTGCTTCTGGGGAGACCTCAGGGAGCTTTTACTCATGGCAGGAAGGAAAGTGGAAACAGGCAGTACACACGGTGAAAGCAGAAGCAAGAGAGAATTTTTTTTTATCATGAAATAATGTTAAACTTTGTCCAGTGATTTTCCTGCATCGATTGAGATGATCATAGGTTTTTATACTTCAGTCTGTTAATGTGACATCACATTTCTAGATTCGTGTATGTTGAACCATTCTTACCTCCTAGGTACAAATTCCACTTGATCATGGTGTATGATCCCTTAAGGTGCTGTTGAATTTTGTTTATTAGTATTTTGTGGAGGATTTTTCCTACCTTTGTAAAATAAGTGTGGAAGTGTTCGTGCTATCTAATTTTTGGAAGACTTTGAGAAGACTTGGCATTAATCTTATATAAATGTTTGGTAAAATTCACCGGTGATGTCATCTGGCCTTGGGATTTCCTGTGTTGGGAGTTTTTAATTACTGATTTAATCTCTTTGCTCATTATTGGTATGATTAGATTTTTAATTTCTTACTATTTTAGTAGGTTGTATGTTTCTCAGAATTCAGTTGTTTATTGATGGTATATAGAAATACAATTGGCTTTTGTACATTAATGTGTGTCCTGCAACTGTATTAATCTCATTTTTAGTTGTAGCACTTTTTTTTGTGAATTTCACCATACTTTCTATGTAGAAGATCATGTCATTGTCATCAATATCATATTAACAAAGATATTTTTACTGTTTATTTTTGGCTGGATGACATTTGTGTCTTTTGCTTTCCTTATTGCATTGGCAGCAATGTCTAGTACAACACTGAATTTAAGCAGTCAGAGTAGGTATCTTTTCTTATCGAATGGAGAAAAATGTAGTCTTTTGCCATTGAGTGTGATATTGTAGACTTCTCACGTATACCCTTGAGCAGGTCGAAGAAACTGGGGCGTTTTGTTTCCCATCTTTTTTGGATCACTGTCTTTCATTGACTAATATCCAGTGTCTTGCCAACCATCGTTTTATATGTCTGTTCTTTGGTTGTTTTAGGAAGGAGGATAAATCAGGTATTTTTTACTACACGTTGCCTGGAAATGGAAGTTCCTAGGTGTACTCTAAATATATTTTTAAATAAAAATAGAAGACTTTAAACTCTTATAGCACTTACATGATTGATAGTTTATTTTACTATGTAGAGAAAATTTTGTTCCTCATAAAAAACATCATGAAGGCACATATATAGTTGATATTATAATCTTGGACTGAATGATTGATTGGCTTATTCAACAGCTATTTATTATATGCCTACTATGTAACAGTGCCAGGTAGACTTCCAGGCCCTGGAGATTTTTCTCTAGACAAAGAAGGCAGGTTTCTGCTGGCGTGGAGCTTTCACTCTGGTGCAGGGGAGAGTAGATTATTATACAAGTAAACATATAGGTAAGATAATTGCAGATAGTGAAGACCATTTTGAATCTAGCTTTGTTTGAGAGAGAATGACTGGCAAAAGGAAATACTTTAGAACAGTCATCTGAGGAGTCCTCTATGAAGAGCTGACATTTGAGCTGAGACGTAAGTGATGAGAAAGAACCAGTTGCCCCAGGTTTTAGGAGAAGAGCATTCTGCACATCAAAATAGATAATGACCAAAAGGACTTAAGCTGGATAAAGGATTTAAAGACAGAACTACTCCTCTCACAAACAAAGGGCAAGAGTCTAATGAGAAGGGACTTCAAATTAATATCAGAACCATGCTATAGATTATTTATAACATTATTCTCAGGGGAATCATGAAGAAAACATTTTCATAGGGCTTTAGGTTGTTCAGGCAGGCATTACTCTGCCACCAGAACCACACTAGTTGTAAAGGAACTTGAAAATAGCCCTGGATTCAGGTGTGTGCAGTAGCATGCTAGGGCTGGCTTGGGCAGGCTCTCCAGAGCCAACTGTGGACAACTTTTCGTAACTCACATTCAATGATGTCACCTTCATAGCTTGAACTCAACCATGGTGGGAGAATTTACATCACAAAAATGGCAAATTTTACAAATCATGGGCTTTTCTTCCCAGAAATCTCATTGTCAAACATTTATTAGCATACCACTTTATATAACAGCATTTATGAACACAACACTACATAATCAGTTCCCTATATGATAATATATATTCATATATTTATATAGATCGTAGTCCATAGCCTCTAAAAGTAAGAACATAATTTTATTTATATCTAACAAAGAAGAAAGTTATGCTAATTATAATTTTGAGATTCCATGGATAGAGGTAACAACTTACTTTCAACTATGCTAAAAATGTGAAAACCTGAACTTTAGAATTGAGTAAGTACAGCATTGCTTAAGATCATTATGTAGAAAATATTGTATAGTTTATTTTATTGTGTGCATTGGTCATTCAAATAAAATGCCTAGCTCTCATCACAAGTCCAAAATTTTTAAAAAATCAACATTAATACAGTTTTGAGAGTTTAACAAAAATGTTTGAACTTAATAAGTCCAATTCATAATAAAAGTCAAGATTTTGGGACCTTATGTGGACAAATTAAAAACAGCCTTTCTTTTGCCTACTATCACATGGCACTTGCTGCTTTTTATTGGTGTATTATTTAGTTACCTGTTTTTCCCAAACAAACACTAGCACGCTTGAGGGTAGAATTCCTCTGTGTCTTATTATTCTTTATATTTTGTGTTGAGATAGTTGCCCAGCTCCTTGTAAGTGATCACGAAATGTCAAGTGAAAAAAAACCAATGTATTTATTGTTTATCATCTATGTTTATCTATCTATCTGTCTGTCTGTCTGTCTGTCTATCATGACTCCTAACCAAGGCATATTCATGTTTGGGTATACCATTTCACACATAGATGGTAGCATGAAGATTCTACTTTTACAGAACTTTCACTATGACTTATCAATCATACATTGTTCAGTAACCTCTTTTCTCTGGACCGTCTCACCAGAGTCCAGCACCCAGTGCTGCTCATGTAGCCCATTTGGTAGGTAAGATATTTCTGCCAAGTTGGTTGAGTATGAACTTAATTAAAACCTGAATGTATTGACCGCATCACTGGCCTGCTGTGATGGCATCTGGACAGTCTGACATGAGTAGATTTGCCCTTCCTTGCTCTTAAGGACCGGATGCAGGTGAAAGTGTCCAGTGAGCCTTTGTATCCCCAGTTGCCTGACAAGCTATGAGAAAGGAAGTCTCAGGGTAGCTCTTCTCAGGCACTCTGGTTCAATAGAAAAGAAACTGACCATTACTACCAGGTACCAGCCAAGCACATCACTATGAAAAGATCCATTTGGACAAGGTGGCTTCTTTCTTTTTCTTTCTCTAGAAGCTGAAAATATCCCCTGATAGCTTAACAGAGAAGAATAAATTGTCTTCATGTATTTACACAGAGGAGAAGATTTTCCTCATTGTACTTGCAATTTCGTCTTGTGTGATGACCTCCATTTTCATAATCCTTCATGGAGTATCATGATTTAAAAAGCTTTCTCTCCCTGCTGTTTCTCTTAAAAGGTTTTCTGGTGCAATTCCTGGAAAGTCAAATTCTGCATTTAAATGTTGTATTTTCGCAGATGTAATATAAAAGAGGCCACACTTTTGTGTGTTTTTCTTCCTGGGAGAGTAGCAAGCAATTCCACCCTTCTGCATATATTGTTAACCAAGCTGTAACAGTGTACAGCAGCTTTAATAGCAAAGCAATTGTGATTACATCTTGCTCGTAATTACATTTATTTGCTCACATATGTCCAAAAAGGCAAGCGTTAGTCAGACTGTGTGGGTATGCGTTTGTGCAAGGAAAGTCATCCCGTGGATTGACAGTGAAGAAAATAGCTTTTAGTGCCTTAGGTCTCTCCCATCACAGATACTCCCAGAGACTATCAGAGCTGACTTAGTTTTTGCTTCCATGCTTCTAAAATCGATTGCATTTTCAAAGCAGGGTGATTCATTATGGGTGATGGATTTGCATCAAAATAAACAAAATATTAGCAGGTGCATATAACAAGATACATATCTGTATTCCTGGAGAAGAGAGTTAAGAAATATCATGGTTCAAAGCAGCTTTAGAAAGGCAGCTGTCCCATCCAAGGAAAGGGTATTTGCTGCTTCTCATGGAGTGCAGAGGAAAATAAGAGAGTTAGGCATGTGAAAGAATTTTAGATCTGCATTTTTCAACTGTCCCTAAGGAAATGGGACAGTGATGGAAATAGCATTGGCTTTTTGTGAGGTGGATGGGTGTGGGTCCTGGCTGTGCCATTTATAACTCAAAAGAGTTGGGAGAAATTACTTTACTCCTCTGTGCCTTCATTTTCATTCTTTCTTTTCTTTCTTCTTTTTTTTTTTTTGAGATGAAGGTTTGCTTTTGTTGCCCAGGCTGGGGTGCAATGGCACCATCTTGGGCTCACTGCAACCTCCGCCTCCTGGGTTCAAGCAGTTCTCCTGCCTCAGTCTCCCAAGTAGCTGGAATTATAGGCATGTGCCACTGTGCCCACGTAATTTTGTATTTTTGTAGAGATGGAGTCACTATGTTGGCCAGGCTGGTCTGGAATTCCTGACCTCAGGTGATCCACCTGTCTTGGTCTCCCAAAGTGCTAGAATTACAGACGTGAACAACTGTGCCCAGCCTGTGCCTTCAGTTTCTTATTACTAGAATGGAGGTAGCAATGCCAAGCTTATTGGGCTGTTTTAAAATGTACTACTCATGAGATTATACAAACTCCTTGCAAGCAGCCACTGAAACTGGGCTGCTGCGGTATCCTCAGAACCTGGCATAGTTCCTAGAATATCTTACTCAATGAGTATTTCTTTTTAAGTATATGAACGTAAATTGCTTGATATGCACACATCTCAGACTATTGCATTGTATTATTTTTCTATTGGTGCTGTAATAAATGACCACAAACTTTGTTATGTAAAAAACAAAAATGTCTTCATTCTGGAGGTCAGAAATCCTAAAATTAAGGTATTGTCAGAGCTGGAATCTTCCAGAGGTTTTAGGAGAGAATCACTTTTTTTTTTTTTTTTTTTTTTTTGCCTTTTCCAGCTTTTAGAAGCCATCTGCACTGTTTGACTCATGGCCCCCTCTTTCATCTTCAAAGCCAGAAGCAGAGCATCTTCAAACCTCCCTCTGACTCTTAATCTACTGTCTCTCTGTTGTAAGGATCCTTGTGATTACATTGAATATGCTCAATAATCTGGGGAATCTCCCCATTCCAAGATCCTTAACACAATCACACTGCAAAGCTCCACCTTTTGCCACATAAAGTAGCATATTCGCAGGTTCTTGGAATTAGAATGTTGGCATATTTAGAGCTTCATTATGTCTACCCCAAATATCTACTGTGGAGTAAAACATACCTATTTATTACTATCATTTCATTTTATTGCCTGTTGAAAGCTCCTATTGAAGACTTTCCTAAGAAGTAATGGGCCAAACTTCTAGATTCCCTTTTGATTTCCATGGCAATGGTCCAAGGATGCCAGACACCAATCATGACCCTTCAGGGCTAATTAACAGTGATTACTTGCATTTGAGTTAGGAAGGCCTTTTGTTGGGTTGAAGAAGTTTTCAGCTACTAACAGAGGCATGGAACTCCATGAATATTTGTGGATTAAATGAATATTCAAAAGGTAACAGCCTACCTTCTAGGGTCATTTATGAAGACAAGAAACACCTGGTAGAAAATTCTTTGTAATTGATAAAAGAGCAACATAGTAAGCATATACTTCCAGGGTTTTATGTATTTTTAAAAAGGAGGTGGTGGCTCATATGCCTTTCTTTCCTTGGGCTGAAATATTTTCAAGCACAGTGGTTGAGTTCTTAGGGGCTGAGGCTTATTGATACCCACCAAATACTTGTGAAATAGAATTGAATTATGTAAATCATCAAATAATTAATGGAAAAGCAAAGATCTCATATAAAATTTAGGCTGGAAAAAGGTTAAAAGGCCACCAAATACAGTCTTTCAGCTAGTACCTAGAGTTTTTCTGGCCATGCAGCTTAACCTTAAGATGATAAGCAACTTCGGCAAAGTCTCAGGATACAAAATCAATGTGCAAAAATCACAAGCATTCCTATACATAATAACAGACAAACAGAGAGCTAAATCATGAGTGAACTCCCATTCACAATTGCTACAAAGAGAATAAAATACCTAGGAATACAACTAACAAGGGACATGAAGGACCTCTTCAAGGAGAACTACCAACCACTGCTCAAGGAAATAAGAGAGGACACAAACAGATGGAAAAACATTTCATGCTCATGATTAGGAAGAATCAATATTGTGAAAATGGCTATACTGCCCAAAGTAATTTATAGATTCAATGTTATCCCCATCAAGCTACCATTGACCTTCTTCACTGAACTGGAAAAAAATATTTTAAACTTCATATGGAACCCAAAAAGAGCCCACAGAGCCAAGACAATCCTAAGCAAAAAGAAAAACTCTGGAGGCATCATCCTACCTGACTTCGAACTATACTCAAGGCTACATTAATTAAAACAGCATGGTACTGATACCAAAACAGAGATATAGACCAATGGAACAGAAGAGAAGCCTCAGAAGTAATGCGACATATCTACAACCATCTGATCTTTGACAAACCTGACAAAAACAAGCAATGGACAAAGGATTCCCTGTTTAATAAATGATGCTAGGAAAACTGGCTAGCCATGTGCAGAAAGCTGAAACTGGGCCCCTTTCTTACACCTTATACAAAAATTAACTCCATATAGATTAAATATTTAAACGTAATACCTAACCCCATAAAAAACCCTAGAAGAAAACCTAGGCAGTGTCATTCAGGACATAGGTATAGGCAAGGACTTCATGACTAAAACACCAAAAGCATTGGCAACAAAGCCAAAATAGACAAGTGGAATCTAGTTAAACTCCAGAGCTTCTGCATAGCAAAAGAAATAATCATTAGAGTGAACCAGCAGTCAACAGACTGGGAGGAATATTTTGCAAGCTATCCAACTGACAAAGGGCTAATATCTAGAATCTACAAATAACTAAAACAAATATACAAGAGAAAAATAAACAACTCTGTCAAAAAGTGGGCAAAAGATATGAACAGACACTTTTCAAAAGAAGACATTTATGTGGCCAGCAAACATATGACAAAATGCTCATCATCACTGGTTATGAGAGAAATCAAAACCACATTGAGATACCATCTCACACCAGTTTGAATGGCGATCATTAAAAAATTTGGAGACAACAGATGCTGGAGAGGTTGTGGAGAAATAGAAACACTTTTACACTGTTGGTGGAGTGTAAATTAGTGCAACCACTGTGGAAGACAGTGTTGTGATTCCTCAAGGATCTAGAAATAGAAATTCTATTTGACCCAGGAATCCCATAACTGGGTATATACCCAAAGGATTATAAATCAATCTGTTACAAAGACACATACGCATGTAGGTTCATTGTGGCACTGTTTATGATAGCGAAGACTTGGAACCACCCCAGATGCCCATCAAAGACAGACTGGATAAAGAAAATGTGGCACAAAAACCATGGAATGCTATGCAGCCATAAAAAAGGATGAATTCATGTCCTTTGCAGGGACATGGATGAATCTGGAAACCATTATTCTCAGCAAACTGACCCAAGAACAGAAAACCAAACACTACATGTTCTCACTCATAAGTGGGTAAGTGGGTGTTGAACAATGAGAACACATGGACACAGGGAGGGGAATATCACACACCAGGGTCTGTTGGGGGTGGGGGGCTAAGGAAGGGATAGCAGGGTATAGAGAGATTGGGGAGGGATAACATTAGGAGAATACCTAATGTAGGCGGCAGGAGGATGGAGGCAGCAAACCACCATGGCATGTGTATACTTATATAAAAATCCTTCAGTATCTACACATGTACCCCAGAACTTAAAATAAAAATTAATCTGTTAAATTTCCTCTCTGATGATATTGGAATAAATGAGTTTCTATATTTGGCAAATTGGGTGGAAAGTTCTTTATTACACTCAACCAACTATGATCTCTCTATACTGCCTATCCTTCCAGGTCTGGTGTTCTCTGTCTCATGTATTGCCTCCCCTTGGGACTGGCTCCCTTTTCTTCATACTCTTGTACAGCTCACATCTCTCCTGTAACCTCTATCATGTCAGATCTCAAGGGGCAAGTTTTGCATATCTACCACTAGACTGCAAATTTCTTAAAGGCAGGTTTGTTTTGTCTTTGAATTCTCAGAGCTGAGCAGAGTACAAGAACTATAGCACAGGCAGAGTCCACTTTGGTTGAATGAGTGCTACAGGTAATTAAGCATAATGGAACAAGCCCAGGACATTCAGTAAAGAGGATTGGGTTTGAGGTTTGACCATGCCACTTTTGAACTGTGTGAATTGGGTAAGGCAGTTATCCCCTCCCAATCATAGATTCCTGTGATTTTATGGCAAACACATGGGGTTGTTTTGAGGATTAAATGCGTAAATTATGGGAATGTATTATGCAAATGGAAGGGTTGTCTCAGTGTCCTTGAAGCCACATAGAATAGATCTAATCCTTTTCCATTTGGCAGCCCTTCAAATATTCAGAGGAAGAGATCTCACGCTCCATATCCCAAGCTGACTAAACATATACATACATATATATGTATAATAACTGTGAGGTGTCCAGAATTAGAGTTCTGAGTTTCAGATATCTACTCTGTTACTTATTAGCTCTGTGACCTTGAAAAAGATATTTAACTTCTTTATGCCTCAGTTTCCCCATCTGTAAAAAGCAGAATAAAAGTAAGACCTATTACAACAAGACAACGTGAGAACTGGGTAAGATATTGCATGTCAAAGCTTAGGACGGTGCCAGGCACATAGCAATCCTCAAGTATTATTATTACACTTATTCTTTTCCCTCAGCCTTCATGTTCTTGGTTTCTTCTCTAATTCTATGAACGTTTGTTTTCAGTCATTATTCTTTAAGGATAGCACTTTTTTTTTAATCTCGTAAATATTTCAGCCACAATTGATGTCTAATGTCTGCCTTGCACTTTGGGTTGGGAAGGATTCTGAGGTTCTTTGTGGGTTCAGCAGGAAAAAATAAGAAAATAGATTAGTGCTATTTTCCAGTGACGGAGAAACAGTAACACTCATGTCCCAAATATGCCGCTCTCTCTCTCTCTTTTTTTTTTTTTTTTTTTTTTTTTGCAATTCTAAGTAAACTGAGGTGATAGTCTTTTTTTTTTTTTTAAATTGCCTATGGCAGACCACAAGCCAAGCGAAATTTCCTAAAGGTCGGTTTCAAGAACATGAGAGGTAAGAAGTATTTGACTTGTGGCCCGATCTTCCTGTTAAATGCCAAGCACTCTTTTAAGTGTTGTTTCTCCAGTGCTCTTTTAGGTGTTGTTCATACAGAGGAGAACAAATTCACATGGGGCAAGAGGGAATTAACTAAAGAAATACATTGGAAGGTAATTGCAAAGAGTGATAAGTACCAAGGGAAAAGCAGAATGAGAGACTTGGACAGTGTCTGGGGAGCAGGGAAGGGGTGTGCAGTTTCGATTGAACAGTCAGGAAGGACTTCTTGAGTAGAGACATTTGCTGCTGATTTGAGCAGGAAGGATTCAGTTTTGTATCGGCTGCTGTAACAAATATCCTAAACATGATGGCTTAAGACAACGCTTATAGTTCCATTGGTCAGACATAGGTCTCACTAGGTCCAAATCCAAATGTTATCAGGGCAATGACTTGAGTTTTTTTTTATGGAGTCTTCAGGGGAGAATTCATTTCCTTGCCTGTTTGAGCTTCTGGCCACCACCCACAGTCCTTGGCTTGTGGCCCCTTCCTCCATGCTTAAACTCAGCAATGGTCGGTCTAGTCCATCTCACATCTATCTTCCTGACCCTTCTGCCTCTCATGTTAACTTTTAAGGAGTCTTATGACTAACTACATTAAACCCACTTGAATAAACCAAGCTAATCTCCTTATCTTCAGGTCTTTATCTCACTTTCTCTCATTCATATTTGCAAAGTCTCTTTTTCTATGTGAAAAGTCTCTTTTTCTATATATTATTTCATAGATTCTCATGGCAACCCTATGACAAGGCGGTATTATTCTCTTCCTTCTACCTGATGAGAAAATGGTAGCTCAGAGGCTAAGCTATGTCCCTGAGATCACATAACTAATATCTAGTGAAGGTAAAATATGAATCTAAACACTGGGTATTTTTTTCAGGTTCTGGGGATCGGGACATGGACATCTTTGGGGACCATTATTCTGTGCACCACACAGTTATAAGGATATATCAGGCAGAGTTCACCATGTAAAGACGCCAGGAAGAGCAAGGGCTCTTGGCATGTTTAAAAGAAAGAAGGAAGACCAATGTTTCAGTAGCTTCGTAAGCAAGGAGGGTAGCAAAAGAAGTCATGTTGGTTACCGTTTACTGAGGATTACTATGTGTCTGTCACTTGGTAAGCACTTTTTATATATTATTTCATAGATTCTCATGACAACCCTGTGACAAAGGCAGTATTATTCTCTTCCTTCTACCTGATGAGAAAATGGTAGCTCAGAGACTAACATATGTCCCTGAGATCACAGAAGTAATATCTACTGAAGGTAAAATATGAATCCAGGCACTCTGTGGGTGTTTTCTCTTGACCACGATACTCTTCTGCTCCCAAAGCCTGTAATGCCTGTGTCTGGAAGCAGATCCCAGTGTAAACTTGGAGGGGGTAGTCCATGGTTACTGGTGAGCCTGGCTCCTTCTTTAACTTCTGTGTTAAGTGTGCTTTGAAAACTTTCTCACTGGTTTTGAGCTCCTGGCAGGGACATTTTCCTGAGAAACAACCATACATTGAGAAAGAAAAAAGTAGCTGCTAACAGCTAAAAGCTGATCTAACCGTAAAAAGCTTTGTAATTTTGGGAATTGGCCTGACCCTCACAGCAGCCCTGGTGTTCTTCTGTTTCACATGAAAACTCCAGTGTCACACAGGGTACTCTGTGACCATGACAGAGTCAGGCAAAAACAAGACCACTCTGTAATCATGTTTCAGCACAAAGCATGAGTGTTGTTTAGAAATACAATGTAAAGTACCAACCATCAAAATACCAACCATCCCTCTTTCCTAGAAAAGATGGTGACTGCAGCTTCCTTACCAATCACAGCTGAAGCCTCACAGTGGTCTGCCCTCCCTATAGGTCAGCGTGCTAAGATATGCGATCACAGAATTGCCTCCACTTACTCACAGTACCCAACCTAAAACAAACTTTCACTTCCTTGAATCTACTTCAAAATCACCTCACACAAGCCCAAATCCTGTAAGTTCTTTCTAGCACCTTGTTGCTGAGATGACACGTGGCTCCCTTCGGTGTGGTTTTTTCAAATTCCAACACGCCAATAAACCCAACTTTGTTTTACAGGTGTGTTTCTGGGTGCCTGTCTGATGGGTATTGTCAATCAAGAAACACAAATGCACGTAACAGCACCCACATCCCTAATATTCTTCTCTGTGCTGTTGGGGGCTCTTACAGGTTGGGTGAGGTCCCATTGTGGAAAAGGCACAGAATGCAATTTGGTGACAAACTGCAAGGAACAGAGTGCTCAGAGTACAGGAGGATAAGCAGGGGACAGAATTTAAGGTTCAGTTCCCGAGTCTACATGTGTGACCTCAGGCAAGTTGTTTAATCTCCTTCAGCCTCTGTTTTATCATCTTTAAAATTAGCATAACAATATACCACTTTACAGAAATGTGAAAGTTACATGAGGTAATCCATGGGAAGACCTTAACACAAAGCCTGCCACATAGTAAGCCTAAGATAAATGCTGGCTGTTTATTACAAATACTTACTGTGAGGGGAAAAAATGAGATTTGCTAGAGATGGCATAACAGGGGTGCCCATCTGGAGAAAGAAGGGCTTAAGAAGAGGTGAGTAAAGAATAGGGAAGCCAATACAAAGCGAGGAGGCACTGCAGGCTCCCAGAACAGCACTGGAAGTCCTCAGTGATTGAAAGAGACAGAGAGGCATTCCTCTGAACCATTCTCTAGCCAAGTCAATGGGACCTTTCACCCTTTCTATGAGGATGACCAGTTCATTAGATTATGTTTCAAACTTTATCATAGTAGTTAAACGTATGAGTCCTTGGAAAAGGAGAAGTGTCCTGAATAATAAGTGATTATCTTGGGCTGAAGTGGTTTAGTGAGAACACACAGAAAAATGCAACATGGTTTGGGACTACGAAACACCTGTGTTCACATCTTGGCTTCTCTTGCTTTGTAACATCATGCAGCACTTTCCATTCCTGCACCTTCCAGAGTTCTCTGGCAAAAAGCGATGGATACCTATGATTCAATGTTTCTGAAATTTTGAAGGAGAGAATTTAGTGTATTGCTCAGACATTGTTTCCTACCTTCTTAGAGGCACTCTGCTACCTCGGAGTGGAGCATTTTCTTATTTTTAAATCTTTTAAAAGCATCAGTATAACTTCATTAGCTCTACTTTCCCACTTCCTTCCCCCTATCCCCAGGCTGCACGTCAAGTGTTCCAGGGAGATGGCCCCTTCTTTTACTGTGGAAAGAACCAGGGCGAAACCCATTCTCGCAGCACCTGAAATTGCAATGTCAACTTCAGCATGAACCAGAATTCCTAGCAAATCACAATGCTCGTGCGTGGTAAACCTTGACTTTATTCATGCAATGCCCAAGCAAGCCACACGCTGCGATCTGTCCTCCTCCAGAGTATAATAAATTAAACATAGTATGAAATGCAAAAAGGCTACATTGAGACACATACTATTTGAAGGTTTAATTCATTTTTCTAGTGTATAAGACACAAGGCTATTAAATTTTTAAAGCAGTGATCTCCTAAACTCTCTACTTTATGAGGGCTTTCTTCATAAAGATAAATGGTTTCCTTGCCAAATCAAATGCAGATTTGAAACAAATTAAGTTAATGTTCGGTGGTACAAGGTAGAATGGATGGGGGAGCTGTTTTATTTTGCATTGTAATAACCATACACACCTAAATCAATAGCTGTGGAAAAAAGGCAATAATACCATGTAACTGCAGGAAATGAAATATAGTGGTTGGGTGGGGGGAGCAGGCTGCAAAAAGAGTGAGTTTGTATTGGAATAATGACATTTCATTAAACAGGGAAGGAGTGGTATTGAAGAGAAGTCCATAGCAGTAAATTCTGTTTCTTATAATAACACTTGAGACGAGTTAAAGTTGGCTGGGCATTGTGATGAAGGATAATGCTGCCGTCCTTTGTGCATTGTGCTATAATTTTATGTTTAAAGAAAACCCGAGATATTAAAGAGGCAGCACATGTTTTCTCAGCGTGTCCTTATTCTCCTAATATTTTGCTTAATTTGGTACAAGATCTTATAATCTGTCTGAAAGCCGTTGCTTGGATAAGGAAGGAAGTCCTAGGTTTAAAAATGTGCATTTGAATGAAGGCCAATAGGGATTCCTATTCTTTTTAAAAATTTTGTTGTTGTTGTTGGAGGGGCAAGACAAGACAAAAGGATTTGCTCTTAATGAAAGAGGCTTTTTCAACAGTTATCAAAGAGAGATTCATTCTCAGAGTTGGTATTTTTCAACATATGCTTATCTATGTGTATTCCGTAGAATATCTACGTAACAGATGTTACAGGAAGTCTGAAACAGCGGCCTTCAGGGCGTGGGGGCCTGACGCACGGATGTCACTGTCTGGAAACCACTTTCATTACACTTTCTTCTCAAGCTGCTTCTAAAAGCGATTGCACAAGAAGAGAAGACAATGGTTCCAATATTCTCTTCCTCTAGGCACAGCCCCAAATGGCCACAACTTGTTTGAAATCAGCCTTCGGGTACTGAAAGCTGGAGAGGGGCACCTGTATGTTCTTTCTCTCTGGACCTATTTCTCTTCTCTTTGTGGGAAGGAACAGAAGTACTTTTTCCATCTGGCACCCGCATGCCCCTCCCAACTCCCAAAGCTGGGCCTACAGGGGTGCTTGTGGGAAAAGCAAGGAACTAGAGGGACCACCTCTTCTAGGAAGCCTTCTCTGCCCTCTGCGGTTAGATGAGCTGTTAGTCTCCACTTGTAGTGCTTCTTTGAAGTGGGAAGACAGTACTCTGCATTTTCCTAAATTATCCCAAATGGTGGGACATGTGATGCCTGCGAAATGGGAAGCAGATACCACAGAGGTTAAGCTTATGGGACCTAGAAGACTAAGCACTCAAGGACAAAATAGTGTCTGTGACCTTCAGTAGCTCGGCAATCTTGGGAAATTCCCTTAAACTCTGTTCCTCGGTCTTCTCCTCTGTAAAATAGTACCTGTCCCTCCGGGATGTTGTAAGGTTTAGGTGAGAAAATGCACGGAGGGGATTAGCACAATGTCCAGGAAGCAGACCATCTGACGGTTGTTATTGGCATGGGTATCGTTACCTTCATTATTAAAACCCTGTGAATCACGATTCTCTCCCATTTATCTGTGAGGAACTTGAAGCTAAGCAGAGCAAACAGCATGGAGAAGGCACTCAGCACAACTTCCTTCCTCCTGTTTATCACAACTGTCCTTCCTCCTCTTTCTCCCATTCTCCAGTGCGATCACAATACTGTGGGATGCTTTTATGTGCAAAACAGCTCTCTCCCACAGAGGGATGACTGAAAACAGCTGCACTCTGGAATAGGAAAGGAGCGTCAGGTTTGCTTGTTGGATGCGTAAATCTGTAAATAATGCCTCAGGTGTCTCAGCCCAGACAGGTGCCACCATGCTTCTGGGTATCACAGCCTCTGAAAGTAAGCCCATTTACCAAATGCTGTTTCAATGACTAGGAAGCACTACACAAACTTTAATAAAAGAACTCTGAGTAGACAACCGAGGATACAAAGTAAACAGCACTTTTAGTCACCCCCTGAGCAAACACCTCCTGGGATGAAGCTGCGTGGTTACTCTGATCCTGTATAAGTCACTGTTTACTCTCCTGGTTCTAGAGGACCACGAAAAGACTGGCAAGAGTCATGAGGAGCCTGGAGTGGGCACACAGTAGGCATCTCACATCAGAAAATGCAGAAGAGGCTGTTCAGCCCAGATCCTGGGCTTGAGTCAGGCATAGGTGCCCAGCTCCTAAATCAGGCTCAGCACAGGAAAGCCTTGGGGGGGACGGGGACTTGTGGCTTCCAGCCACCAGTCTGTGTGCATGCCACATCTATGGGAACATGCCTATCTTTGCCAATTCTGCAGTAGCATACATGTGGCTAGAGAGGGTGTAAGCATGGTACATTGACCCCAGGTCCCATGGGGACCTTGATTAAAAGAAAATACTTTTTTTTTTTTTTTTTGAGATGGAGTCTCACTGTTGTTGCCCAGGCTAGAATGCAGTGGCGTGATCTTGGCTCACTGCAACCTCCACCTCCCAGGTTGAAGCGATTCTCCTGAGAAGCTAGGCCCGCAGGCCCAGCTTAAAAGACACCCTGTCTCTACTAAAAATACAAAATTTTTAGTAGAGACAATGTGTCTCATTGTTGGTCAGGCTGATCTCGAACTCTCGACCTCAGCTGATCTGCTCACCTTGGCCTCCCAAAGTGCTGAGATTACAGGCATGATCCACCATACCCGGCCAAAAAGACTTTTTTATTTCATCTGGATATGATGCAGCTCAGGCCTGTGCTAGGCGAGGAGGATTCTCTAACTCTCTTAGCCTCCATGCCTGCCCAACCAAAGCCTTGCCTCCTTAGCCTACTTGTGTCTGATGCCATATGTATTTAAGTGGTTAAGCATGTGGACTCTAGTCCCCTGCCTGGTTCCTATCAGAAAGGATGGAAGAGTGTTATCTTTGTTTGGCAGAATTTAAAATAATGTTCCTTATCTTTTTTCTTAACACTTTTCCTAAAATTTTAATGAGGAGAATGCCATAATCATACAAAAATAGTTAAAATGCCTTTATGCAAAACTAGCATCTATTCTCAAGTTTTCTGGGTAGTGGAAAAATCAAGGACTTTGGGACCCAAATTCACTGAGTATGGCTCTTGATTCAGCAAATTATTATCCTCTCAGTGTACTCATTAGTAAAATAGGCATTCAGAATTCCTACCATGTGAAGCTTCTGTGAGAATTAGAAATAAATAATGGGAATGACGTGGTCCGCATCATCCTCACTGTGGTAGGCATCCTAGCGGCTGTCGTTTCTGCTGTTTTTATTAAGAGGGGAGTTATTTCTATTACGGTGACTTCTGTTCTTCGAGGAATACGTAATCCCAGAAAATTTGCAGTTTAGCTCTTCTCTTGAATCAGTAAAATTTCTTAAACGTGCTAAACTCTGGCCTGAACGGAGCCTGATAGTAGTCTCTGTGCTTGTCATGGAGGAATTCATAATCTTAAATTACAGAACTAGAAATCATAATCGATATGTCAGCTAAAGAACAAAGCTGAACTAATCAGACAGAGACTCTCACTTCCAAAGAAACAGAGTACGTTTCCCCTGGAGTTTGGATGGTCTGACTGCATTAGTTTCCCATGACTGCTGTCACAAATTACCACAAACTTTGTGGCTTAAAATGACACAGATGTATCTTTCAGTTCTAGAAGTCAGGAGCCCACATCAGGTCTCACTGGGGTGAAAGCAAGGTGTCTATAGGACTGTGTTCCTTCTGAAGCCTCTAGAGAGGAATCCGCTTCCTTGCTTTGTCCGATGTCTAGAGGCTGCCTGCATTCCTTGGCTCATGGTTTCTCCCTCCAACTTCAGAGCCAGCATTGGTGGCTTTCCTATGCTCTGGCCCTCACACAGCAACTCTCCTGTACCTTTCATTCTTTTTCTGTCTTCATTGTGATTGTATTGGGATGACTCAGCTAATCCAGGATATCTTTAGTTCAGTCGCATCTGCAAAGTCTTCTTCTTTGGTAGACAAGGTAACTCTTCCACAGGTTCCAGGGATTAGGATGTGGGCTCTTCTAGGGGCCATTATTCTGCCTTTTCAGGTGCTATGGGGCAGACAAGATCTCCCACAGAGAACCATGAGTGGAGTTCTGCAGAAGTAGGGTGATCCACTGATGACTTCAGTAAGTGGAAATTTCTCAAAAAATTTATAGGAAAACATGGAGAAATCTTTTTCCAATTTGGCTTATTGTTGCCATTTTGATGAAAAGGCATTTTTACTTTAGGTAGATGATCACCATGATGCTAACTGCCTTTCATTGAATATCCTCAATGAGTCACTCACTTTGCTAAGTGCCTAACCACATAAGCTCACTTTATCTTAGTAGTAACCCAGCAAAGCACTATCTCCATCCTATTCAAGGACCTATAGCTATTACTTGTGCAGCTGAGATTTCAATCTGAGTATGTCCGGCTTGGAAGTCCAGATTCTTTGCAATAAGACACACAAGTTCCTGAGAAAGGATTCTTAACTTTTCCCATGAACTGAGCTTCTGGTCAGAAGTCTTTTTCTCAGCCAGATGTGGACAAACCAGGGGCAGGAATGTCTTTTTAGCTTGAACATCAGCTTGGTGGGGAGGCCAAGGCTGGCAAAAGAGCTCAGAGACACGGACTTTCTTCTCATTCATTGCCCTTTAGGATGCAAGCCCATGGCAAGGAAAAGATTTCCCCTCCAGCCCAACATCAAAAGGTTCCGGTCAGGCCTCCCGGGGCCAGGACGCTGTTAGCATGGGATATTAACCAAACACACTTCACCTCTGTGTTTGTCAGCGGTGGTTGTGTTTTTGATGCAGCTTCATTCTTTGGACTTAATTAAAACCCAGCTCCCTCTTTTATTCAATTTATGAGGCCTAGCCTGCAGGATTAAGTGATTACAAACAAAAAGCCCCATTTGTGAAACACTCCTAAACTCAAGCTGTTACGCTGCTTACTCGTACTCCATTAAATTAATAAGGAATGAATTGGCTGATCCATTATGAATAAAGCAGTGGGGAGTCTTTGCCCGGTTCATACTTTCCTCTCCCTCCTTGGAGAACGTTTGTGTAAAATGATTAGGTTCATATTCATTCAATTGGAATTCTCTAAAAGTGGAATGAATAAATTACTCTAAAGACACAGAGTTTATCTTAAACATTAACTATGAAGGGTGAATTAATAAGACTATTATAAAACCATTAGCATTCAGTGTGTTTACCTACAATTGCAGCATACCTAAACTAAATTCAACCCACAGTTGCCATTTGTGTTGGCAGATCAACCTAGTTTATTTTAGCTCGCAGTTCATTTGCATTCATAACATACCCTTGAAGATTCCATTTTTCTATCAGCATTTTTGGGGGGGGGTTCTTTTATTTGGAAACTTAACTTTTGTTATTCCCCAATTCAGCCATGCCTCTCTATTTGGCAGTAATTACACCCACATGTTTCCAAATATTGGTTGTTAACTCTACAAGGTAGGGATCGAGAACTCTCAGGACGCATGTTAAGCTCCAGGGAAGTCAATTATTTAAGGACTACGGGGTCACGAGCAACTGGGGAGGGGAGGTATTTCAAGATTTTTAGTTGACCACGGGCACAGGCTGTGTAGAGAGGGTAATATGGCTGTGTACAAGTTAAATGTCACATTGATTTAGGGTGTTCTAACTTGGGCCCTCTTGAAGCACTTTGGGATGGATTTTTCTTTGTGGCGGGCGCTGTCGTATGCATTGCGCAGTGTTTGGCAGCGTCCTTGGTCCTGCTCGCCAGATGCTGGTTGCTATACCTTTCCCCCACCCCCATCCCACGTTGTGACAACAAAAATGTTCCAAATATTGTCAAGTATCCTCTAGAGATGGGCAGGGGTTGTGATGGGGGGCAAAACAGCCCCTAGTGGAGAACCACTGCCTTAATCTGTTCCAACAAGTGAGGGGTCATTTAATTTCTCTTCAGGACTTGGTTTTCTGTCTGTAAAAATGAAGAAAGATGGTCTCTAAAGGATTCCTAAAACTCTCCAAATACGTGATGACATAAACCTGCTCAATGACATTTGCTTCTCTGTCCTTCATCTGGTGGGGACACAACAGCTGAAAAAGATGAATCATTCTGTTCTTCAAATTCAGTCTCCTCTCTTTGCCTCTATCCTGTCCCCTGGTAACACATTGGTTTCCCATTGTAGCATTGAGTAGTAAAATTGAAACCATCAGCAGAGAGGACCTTTCCTCCTGCATCTGCACCCACACACTCTGACTTCATCCTGTGAGCGACTTGACACCCAGTCTGCCTGATTCTCAATTCTTTATTGTCACCCAAATGAACTTAGGCCAGAAATGCTTTGCAATAGGGATGGAGTTGCTGCATTTTCTCTGCTGAATTTGCAGCACACGTGTGTGTGTGTGTGTGTGTGTGTGTGTGTTCCCACAAATATCCGCAACTTCTAAGTGATTCCTGTGTAGAGGTCCCACAGCCGTCATCAGAGAACTCAGATGCCTGAAAATCAGGTTGTCTTAGATTTGGAATGGCAAGTTTCTCTCCCTTTTGCAGTGACAAAAGCCACACTGCCATTGCAGTAACATTTTCCATTTCCCATACCCTACGGGACTTCAGAATCAGGCAGACATAGTTCTAAGTCCCACCAGCAGGAAGAAGGTGGGGGATCCTTGGGTACAGGTGCAAATAGGAGGTCAATTTAAAGCATGTGGGAATTCCCTTGTGAAGCCTTCTGTTTTCCTGCTTCTGACTGGACTGGAAATTTCATGTGTTACCAGGGGATGCTCTCCTTATTTTGGGTTGAGATGAGGTAAAGTGCTAAATGACATGTAGTTAGAGGTGAGAGTAAGTATAACCCCGACTGCCTGAAACCCAAGCCATTGACTCTCAACCTCAGCATATGGCTTTCTTACTGTCTTCCAATTCCTACGGTCATTGTAACCCATCAAAAACCAACTGTTCACCGTCAGAATGGAGCACTGGTTAATTAAATTAATTTTAAAATAATCTTTATACCTGTAATTTGGAAGTCTTGCTTCGCTTTTTTTTTCTTTTTACATTATTTTGTTCTTTAGTTTGTATTATTTCAAATAGCATAGGAACCCCTTTTACCATTGGCTGGTTTTTATGTTTTCTTTTTAATTTATTTCCTTCTCTTCAAGTCAACTGCTATCATGCCCTGCACATCATCCGAGTTTTTAGAAGAACGGGGAAGGAAACCAAGTAGACGATAGTCAGCAACGTGGATCATTCACCACTGGCTAATTGGTAAAATGTAGTTGGCATCATTTGGTACAGAATAATGTGTATATGTCAGCTGCATGTCTGTGCAAAGGGACATTGCAATCAGGGAGGACAGGTTCAGACTCAAGTGTAACATATTTCTAGTTGCATACGCTTAGGTGAAGTTACTAAAAATTAGTCTCAGCTTCCTTGTCTGTCTAAAAAATTTATAATCTGTATGTCCCTCTGTGCCACAGTGAGGATAAAGTGAGGCAGGATTGTCATGAGAGCATTTACTAAGGTGGCCGGTCCTTGCACATTCTCTCCACATAGAAGTAAAGTCAGAGAGACTGTCTCCTACACGAGGCCTCTAAACTTTTTATCCTCAGCCTAGTGGGAAGGATTAACAAATTCTTTCTTGAAAGAACCCACATGTACATATGGAATTGGCAAAAGTCTGACTCTTTGGCCCAATTCCAACCAAAACTAATCATCAGAAACTTCATGCAGATTTACGATTACTTTTTCTATAACAGAGTTAGGCCCGAGCTGCTGAGACAGAATTAAAAAGGGGCTGCTGCAAGCAGCGAGGGCTCAGGTCTTTACAATGGAACATTTTCCAACAGGGCACCTTGTGGGGACAGCCTGAGTCCAGGTTGGCTGGAAATTAATGTCAAATGTGAACGTAGCCTTCCTCCTCTTCCCTAAGATTGTTGTGATGGGCTCTTACAACTGAGCTGCAGGCTTTCAAGTAATGCTAATAAAGAGGGGCACACAGGATCTTCTCCATATAGTGTGTTTAATTTGAGACATAATTTAATTTTATGATGGCTGGTTTATCTCAATTAAGTCAGATGTGTGCACAGAGGTGTTTCTCATCCTGGGTGAAGAGGAAACTGCATTGAGCTCCGAGCTTGAGTTTCCCAGACCTCGCCTTGCCCCATCCTTGCCATGTGATGTGTGCTGAGCCATCTCCCTTCTCTGAAGGACTGTCTACCTTTTCTAAAATGCTTGGTGAGGGTCAGCATGGAGGAAGTCAGTTGCAGGCAGCCTGCAGAAATAGTTTGCTAAACACTAGATAGAGACTTGTTAGGAAATGTTAAATGTATTACCAATATTAAAACACTGGTAAAGTTGACATTAAAAATGTCAGAGAGGGTAATATGGTGACTCAACTTCGGGTTTTGGCTGGGCATGGTGGCTCACGCCTGCAATCCCAGCACTTTGGGAGACCTAGGTGGGTGTATCACGAGGCCAAGAGATCGAGACCATCCTGGCCAACATGGTGAAACCCTGTCTCTACTAAAAATACAAAAATTAGCTGGGCATGGTGGCACGCGCCTGTGGTCCCAGCTACTCGGGAGGCTGAGGCAGAAGAATCACTTGAACCCAGGAGCTGGGTCCTCCCCAATCGATGTTTACCCAGATTTTACATAAATGGAATTGTACAGTATGCACTGGCTTCTTTTGATGAACATTATACTGGTGAGATCCAGTTATATTGTTCCTTCGAGTTGTACCTTGTCTTTGCCCTACTGTATTCTATCATGTGAATACAGCATAGTGTGTCATTTTCACTGTAGGTGAACATTTGTGTTAGTTCCATATGGAGTTATTGTGGATGGTGCTGCAATGGGCATTCTGTGCGTGTCTTTTCATACACACATGTGCTTTTCTGTTATATGCCCATGCATCATATTATGCTTTAACTGGTCCTGCCAAACAGTTTTCTATCCTTATATCTTTTACTAACTTAAAAAAAAAGTTTTGTAGATATGGAGTCTTGCCATATTGCCCAGCCTGGCCTCAAATTCCTGGCCTCAAGCAATTGTTCAGCCTCAGCCTCCCAAAGTACTGGGATTACAGGTGTGAACCACCTTATCCTGCCTCATCCACTTTTAACAGATGCAAATATAAAGGCTCAGAGAGACATAGTCAGTACCTCAAGGTCACAGAGCCAGCCGTCAGCAGAATCAGAATATGAACTTGAATTTATCTGGCTCTGCTTCCCATGTTTCCTCTACCACATAGTGAGCCACAGATGATTTGTGAGCTGTGTGGTTGCTGCTTTTCCAAGGCACCACTCAGATGCCACCTTTCTCCTCAACTTTTTCCTGACCTAGCCATGAAGAGGTAACTGCTTATGTTCTGTGCTCCCCAGTCACTTTCTGGGTGACTCAACTTGGGGGAAGTTGTGTTTAGTTGTCAGTATAATAGGGTATGAAAATGGAGACCTCAAGGTTAGGTAGGATTAAATGCATTCACTGTAAGTAAGTGCAGCATTTACACGGGATCTGATACATAGCATAGGCTCTCAACTGAAGAGCTGGATGGATGCGTCGATAAATGAGACATAGCTGTGTCCACATATTCATCATATTTTCATGGAATGATGTTTAAACACATTTGGGGTATATGCATGTGTATATATGTATGCTTGTCCCTGATAGATGTACAGTTATATCTACAGCTTCTCCCATAGATCACCTTGTATCTGGCAGAGCTCAAATAACCGTTCTCTTTTTGGGGTCTTGCTTTCCTCTGTGACTGAGAGAAGCAAGTAGATGGAAATTCAGCAAACATCTGATGAGTCCCTACTCTTTGCTAGGAAGCTTCAGAAGTTGTGTGCCCTTTAACCTGTTTATTTCCAAAAAGCACACCTCAGGGATTTTGTGCCCAATTTACAGATAGGGAAAGTGAGGCTCCGAGAGGTAAGGGAGCTTTCCCAAAGTCACCAGCTTATGAGCAGCTGAGTGTTGGTAAGACTAGCTGTTGAGTCACATTCCAAGAGCAGTAGAGTTCTCTTCTTTCCTGCACCATGGTGTTTCCCTTCAGGGTTCTGGGGGGCTTCGTGACTCTTTCAGGGCTCACTATATCCCTGGCTAAGGAGAGTTTTGCAGAGGCCTGGTCTGTACTTGAGAGAAGTGGTTTGGAGCCAACCCGCAGTGAGGAAATAAGATAAAGCTGCAGGGGACTCTGGAGCACAGGGAAGCCAGAGGTGCTGTGAGCAAATGAAACATCATACAACCATGTGTCCCGTGTGTGGGTGGCTGCACCCAGAGAGGCCAGGCTCAGCCCCTGTCTCCATTTCTTACTGTTATGCTTAAGTAATGTCCTCCCCAAATTGATGTTTACCCAGATTTTCAAAATGTAACCTTATTTGGAAAGAGGGCCTTTGCAGACATAGTCAGTTAAGAATCTCAAGATGAAGGTGGGCTCTAAATTCAATGGCTGGCCTGTGAGGAGGGAGGCAGAGATAGGGTGATGCACCCACTAGCCAAGGAATGCAGAGTGCCAGCAGCCGCAGGAGCTAAGGGATGATTTCTTCTTTAGTGTCCCAGAAGGAACCAACCCTGCCCACATCTTGATTTGGGACTTCTGGCCCCAGAACTGAGAAAGAATAAGTTTCTGTTATTTTAAGCTACCCCATTCATGATGATTTGTTACAGCAGACACAAGAAACCCACATACTTGCCGACCATGCCTTCTGGGAGAAACCACTAAGCTCTCTGAGCCTGGGTTTCAATGCGTGGAAAATGTGCCCAATGAATGGGAGAGACCTTGTAGGGGTCCAGAAGATGATAAATAAAGCATGCAGAGAACCTACACATGGTTATTACTTTTACGATCCTGCCGTCCCTCCTCTCTGGAACCTGTGAATACGCAGCCCTCTCAGTCAAAGCTTTCAAAGGGAATGCACATCAGCCCAAGTTGTGTGTTCCTGGGATTTCAAGGTGGCTTGACTCAGCACACCCTGTTGCTTTTAGTTGCAAGCACGCACTGTCAAAGTCTCATATCCCCCTTAGAACCATAAACGCTCTAATAGCAGTAACGGGCAGCCTCGATCATGGCTAAACTTGATTACGTTCCACATAAAAATATAAAAGCTCATTTGAGCCAAGGCTCCCTCTGGGCCCATTGCCTGCACTTTTATTGAAAAGGCCACATTCCTGACTCTGTGAGCACTAATGTAGGAGCCCATATCCCACAGACCACTGTGATGTGCCAAGGCAGCCCCGGGAGCCGGGCTCTCCTGGAAATCTCTGCCTCTGCTGCCGTCTGTGACTCAGAGCTAACTCCTAGATGCTCGGAGCTCCTCATATGTGCTGGCCATGCCTCCTACTTCGTTTCTTCCTGAGAGAATGGAAGGCCATGGAATCAGGGAGCTGCTCTGTTTCCTCCCCTGCTGCATTCTCAAAGCCCAGCTCAGTGTCAGGTGCAGGAATGGACTGACCTCAGAGGACACGGATCCCTCCCTTCCCTACCATGTGTCTGGCCCCTCAGTCCTGCTGCATTCTCCCCTGCCCACTCTGAGTCTTGACTTTGAGCCCCACACCACAACTTAAGATCCGGCCACAATTCACCCCTGTCCACCTTTCCGTGGTTCATACCATTCACCTCCTGGTTTTCACTCATGCCTGTCCCATTGCTGGGAACTTTGTCCTGTTCTTCACTAACGCCTGCATGTTCCATAGGTCTCAGCACAGATACCACTTTTATTACTAGATGCCGTCTGGTGCCAAAGTTGGTCAGGGTTATTTCTCCTATGGCCCAGCTGTGCCTCCCGAATCACCCTGACCCCCGAGCACCTCCTCACTTGTTGACTTCTCTGGACACTTCTCTAGACTTTAAGCACCATGGGGTCCTGGACAAGGCCTTCTTCCTTCTATGCCCTGCACTGGCAGAGTGTCTGACTCATGGTAGTCCTCGATAAGTATCAAGTATGAAGATCCAGCGACAATTATTGCAGGGATGAATTGACAAATTGCAGAGAGAAGTACAGGTCTCCATAGAGGCAGACACAAAGGGGAGGAAAGGAGGGGAGAGAGACAGAATGCTCTGTCAGTATGATGATAAATACAGTAAAATGTGATTTTGTAAGCATTGTCTCATTTAATCCTGGCAATAACCACGTGAGAAAACGAATATTCTCTCCCTCTCTTTTCTTTTTTCTCCCACCCCCCTCCCCTCCGCTTTTCCTTTTCTCACTCTGTCACCCAGCCTGGAGTGCAGTGGCATGATCTCTGCTCACTGCAACCTCCACCTCCTGAGTTCAAATGATTCTCCTGCCTTAGCCTTCTGAGTAGCTGGGATTACAAGCATGCACTACCATGTCCAGCTAATTTTTGTATTTTTAGTAGCGATGGGGTTTCACTGTGTTGGCCAGGCTGATCTTGAATCCCTGACCTCAAAGGATCCACCTGCCTTGGCCTCCCAAAGTACTAGGATTACAGTGCTAGGAGCCACTGTGCTGGTCCCCTCTTTTTTCTTTTACACATGAAGAAAATGTGGTCAGAGAAGTTAGCTTGGTCAGTGCCAGAAACACTAGAAGTGAGCACAGCCAAGATTTTCATCTAGATTTGTTAGACTCCAAATCCACGTTCACAGCAAGATCAGAATATGAGAAACCTAAGGAACAAAGTTGTAGGAAATATTTCTAGAAAGTGTGACTATTGAAAAAGCACAGACCTAGGGATCAAAGCATTCCCTGCCACCAGCACCTGGGTAGGCCTGGGACGCATTCCATGCTCTGGGCCCCAGATTCCTCAGCAAGAATGAAGGGGCTAGAGACATCAGGGCATTGGATTTGGTGAATTTTTTTTTTTTTTTTTTTTTTGGTGAGACAGAGTCTCACTCTTTATCCAGGCTGGAGTGCAGCGGGGCGATCTTGGCTCACCGCAGTCTCTGACTCCCTGGTTCAGGTGATTCTCCTGCCTCAGCCTCCCAACTAGCTGGGATTACAGACATGAGTCTCCACACCCAGCTAATTTTTGTATTTCTAGTAGAGACAGGGTTTCACCATGTTGTCCAGGGTGGTCTCCATCTCCTGATCTTGTGATCTGCCCACCCCAGCCTCCCAAGGTGCTGGGATTACAGGTGTAAGCCACCACACCTGACCAGATTGGGTGATTTTAATGCCCACTCAACTCCAAAACATTCTTGAATCATGCACGATTTATGAAAAACATATTTATTGAAATTTACTGATGGGGGAACAGCTGTCAGCATGAGATTTTTGTTGTATGCCTTAAAAAAACATACAGAAATATGCATATGTGCATGTATTTCTATGTATATGAACCCACGATCTGAAAAATGGCCACTGTGGCTTGTGGAAGCTTATTAATGTCTGCTGTTCCACCCAACATCCTCAGAGACAAAAAATAAACAACTTTGAAAGTGCTTCTCTGAGGTCAGACCAAATACCGTGGCCACTATTAAGGTGTTTGCCTAGATTTGCCTGGATTCCTGTTCAAGTGACATCTCTCTTCTAATTCAAGGATATGATCAGTTCAATGTGTGAGTCAGCAGTCAGAACTGACAAAGGTGATGCTGGACAAGCCTGGTGAAATGGAAAGAGAAGGCAGGCCAGGGCCCAGCCAGACACATTCATTAAGCTCCCAAAGAGGACAGGCTAGTTAAGGCCTGTAGTCCCACCTCTCTATAGTTGGCGTAAGAAGAGTGATAATCATAGGTCCAAAAATGTATGGGCTACATGGTTGCTTAGTAAGCTGTGAGTATGTGGTTTCTTGTGCAAGGTGGTTTCTTTCTGATAAAGAGATTGTATTGTAGTGTTTGTTCATTTATTGAACACACACACACACACGTGCTAGATACCATACTTGGCAATGGTAATTAGTCCTTGCTCTTGTGAGATTTATAATAAAGTTGGGAAGTGTGGTTTGCAGAACAATGATCCCTCAAAGTGTCCAAATCCTAATCCCCAGTAGTTGTAAAGCTATTTCCTTACTCTACAAAAATACATTTTCAGATGTGAAGGACTTTGAGATGAGGAGCTTAACCTGGATTATGCAGGTGGCCACAGTGTTGTCACAAGGGTCCTTGATGAAAGAGGTGGGCAGAGGGTCAGGAGGCTTTGAATATGGAGAAGGGGCTGCAAGCCAAAGAAGGCTGGTGGTTTGTAGAAGCCGGGAGGTGTAAGCAAATGAGTTCTCACTCCAGAAGGAGCACAGTCCTATGGGTCCGTTTCAGTTGCCTCACTTCCAGAACTGTAGGAAAACAAACTTGCGTTGCTTTAAGCCACTAAGTTTGTGATAGCTTGTTATGCAGCAATCAGAAACTAATAGATGGAGAAAGCCTTTAATCGGAAAATAAGAAGATTAAATACATAATTTCATAGTGTGGTTCTGGAGGGTCAGGAAGGAGAACAGGATGATATGAGCAGGTCCAGGAGAGATCATAGAAACCAATGGGTGGAGAAGGCTTCCCTGAAGAAGAGGATACTCATTTGTGGGCTCAGGTACCTGCAGGAGAAAATTCCACGTAGAGTATATTCTGAGTGAGGGCCCCAAGCAGGAAAGGAACACAGCATGGTTTAGAAAGTGGAGGGATGCCAGAGGGCCTGGTGCACAGAGGGTGAGGTGGAGATGGTGCAGACTCATCCTGGATTTCCATGGAAGATGAAACACGCAGCCTTTGCAAGCAGGCTTAGAGACTTGGGTTCTTAACCAAAGAGAAATGGGAATATTTTGAATACTATTGTGTTGTAGTGAGACTTGGTCAGATTTATACTTTGGGACTGTGCCGTCCAGTTCAGTAGCCATTAGCTATGTGTGGCTCTGTACCTTTAAATGACTAAAACCTTGGTAATTTAAAATGTCAGCTGTTCAGTCCCACTGGCTGAATTTCGAGAACTCAATATGCACAGGCGGTTCGTGGCTACCACATGGGATAGTACATGTAAAAGACTCCTTGCACTGCAGAAAGTAGAGAGGACGGTGCTGCTTTAGAAGAGGCACCTGAATGCAGGGTGGAGTGTCCACCAGAGGAATATAGGAAAGGATGTGGGAGAGCATCTGCGAAGGAGCTTCTCCATATTCCACACAGGTTGATGCTGGTTCAACTGAAGGTGGTGGCAGTGGGTGTGGACGTAAGCGGATGGATTTGAAGTCGGTTTAGCAGGGGGCCATGGATTTTGCTTCCCGGATATTGGCAAGTTGAAGCCCTGCTTGGGGCCTTCACTGGAAGTGTTATCTAAAAGGAGTTGCTTAAGTTCTCAGAGCCTCAATTTTCTCACCTGTGAATGGAAATAATTCCTATTTCAAAAACAATATAGTGATGTAAAATCCCTGGAATAATGGGTGTTCAATAAAGGGCACATCTCATGTGTTTTATACACTTCTAACTTAAAGTGGTCTTCTGTATACTGTTAAGGAGAGGGAGGTGACCCAGGTGGGAAGCAGTCCTCCACACCCTAGTGGGCGCAAGGGGGCTTGAAAATGCATTTGGATAGCTATTTCCTAGCAAGTCACTGTGAAATTATAAACAGCTGTCGACCAGGTGGGCCCTTGCTTTCCAAAGCAGAGATTGATCAGTGTCTCCCACTCAGCCGGACAAGCCCTTGACTTTGGTGTGAAGGTCATGGGAAAAGTACAGAGGGAAGGAGCCACATGCGGAAAATGAGCAATTCTGTTCCCACCATGACGGCAGGGCGCCCAAATGGAGCTATTTTGTAGTCAGAATGCCACGTAGGACCACACTAGGAGAGCGAGCTTGGGGGAGGCAAGGAGAAGAGCGTGCCATCCGTGTAGAGAAGATAATTGAATCCATGGGAGGTCGACTGGGGCTCATTTCACAGGGAGCCGCACAAAACTACACGGCTCGCTCAGAGACAATGCAGGCCTTCACAGAGAACCGCTAAGGGGAGCGCATTCTATATTAAGGGCACAACACACTCTAAGTGAGACACACTGTTATGCCTCTTCTTCCCAGCCACAGCCTGGAAATAGCCATAAAAGAAATGAAGTATATTTGCCTTGTTAACACAGTTTGTATTACATATTCATAAACCATTTTGTGAAACTGCAAGGGAAAGATTCAATTGTCTTGGAAGCTGATAATGGCCAAACAGCCACACAGAAAGCAGGAAGCATGTTATGGAATTAGCTGCACAATGAATGAAATGTAACGCCTGTAATAAACCCATTCAGATATAAATTATGGCAGGGTAGATGCAATGTTTGTTAAGCAATAAAGCTTGCCACCCTACACGGGAAATTGAATGAGATTTATCATAAAATATGGTGGAGAATGTGCTAAGAATCTGGCTCCTCAAACTGGGCTTAATCAAAACAATCTAGAGAGTAGTTTTCCAGGAACAGGAAACGAAAAGAAAATGATCACCATGGGTCCTAGGGGCATTTTGACATTGTGACCCTAAATACCATTGCACTCAAGAAATTCCACAGAGGATATTTGCATTTTGAAAAAGTTTTGTTTTGATTTTTCCTTGGAGAATTACCAAAATGTCTTGAGCTTTGGAAGTACAAAATTTGACCAATAATTGGCTTCCTGGTTAGATTGGGATGTAATTCAAGGACAGGGAACATGTCCAAGTGACACTGGGCTCTTGGTTTCCCTTGGAAATGGTTGAGCTTGATTCCCAGTGAGGCAACTGGGTCTCAGAATGCGCTGGGAGATGTTTGACTGGGTCCCAGAAGGACGTGTGGCTTATTTTCTCAGGAGACCTCCTTGAATCTTCCACACAAACTGCTAAATGCATAGGAGGGTCCTTGGTGTGTTATCTCTCATAGCTGGGAGCTTGACTTTATCTCAGACTCCACTTTCTGGGAAAATAAAATGGAATCAAATAAAATAAAACAAGAATTAACCCAGCATGATACAGGCTTTCTGGTATTGTTACTTGAAAAGAACTGCAAATATTTTATGGCTTTACAAGTTCAAGTCAATGTTTTTAGTGTATTGAGAACAATGGAAAATACCTTTGGAATGTATTATAGTCCCAGAGTTGGATTAAGGCTGCTCGAAAGCCAAAAGGAATTTTCTGCCTGCTAATAACATTACCCTGCAATCTAATGAAATAATCTCCCTAAAGCCAGGTTTATGGAATAAGCTGATTTCCCATTTGTGGTTAAAAATAAAACAAACAAATGTCCTCTTTGGTCAACTTGCCACCCAGTCCATATACTGTTAAGCCATGCTTTGGAAATGGCAAAACTGTATGACTTAATGGGTCAATTATGACATTTTAGAAATACAGATTATGCCGACCGGCAGTGAAGTAACCAGACAATTTAAATTGGCAACAAGCTCTAACACTTGGAGTTGTTACTGATAAATTCAGCTGCATCATCTTCACTGTCTTCATAGACGGTGTGTGTGTGTACATACTCATGCATCTGTACATGCCTGTGTATGTGTATATGTAAGGATCTGCTAGAAAAGCTAGACAATAACAAAAGACTGGAAAATAGAAATATGTGAGATTCTATATTTTTGTATGTGTTAGAGATGAGGTCTCACTATGTTGCCCAGGCTGGAGTGCAGTGGCTAATCAGAGGAAAGATCAATGTGTACTACAGCCTCAAACTCTACTCCTCAAGTGATCCTCCCACCTCAGCCTCCCTGATAGCTCATACCACAGCATCCAGCTCAACATTCTAAAACATTAACAAACAAAATTTCTACTTCCCTCTCCTCAACAAAACTCATTCTCCTTACTCCTTTTCCTAGTTAAGATGAAGTAGTTGCCAAGTCTTTGGAAAGATACCATAGTAACAGAGTACTGACATAAAACCAAGACAGATTTTATGCCTCAGTATCTGATTTAGGAGCATAGCACCGACTACCTGCCTTTAAATGCCTACTTATTTCTCACTTGCTATCACCTCATTTACTTCTCATGAATATCTCTGCAGAGCAGGAATCACTGTAGCCATTTTCTAGATTAGGGTATAGAGCTCATGTATCATTAAGAGAGAAACAAACAAACAAACAGCAAAAACCTAAACAACTTTCAGCTGCAAGAAACAGACACCTGAACTTAAAGTGATAAAACACATGGGGGGTTAACTTGCCCTTTATAATTATCTTCTTTTATTGATACTACAAAATCTTGAGATATCAATAAAATTAGGTTTCTGAATTCAGAACTTTCGGAATAGAATATGCTGGTAAATGTCTACACCCTTTTTCTCTTTCCTCACCACCATCCTGTAGACTTTTCAGGATGAAAAAGGGTGAAGGACAAGAGGATGAATAGCCACACCACAGAGATCGTCCCTTTACGTCACCAAAACCAAAGCTTCCCCAGAAGTCTATCCTGCAGACTTTTCCACATTTGCTTCATTGATCAGAGTTGCTTATTGGCCACCTGCAGCCGAGAAGTGGCCAGAGAGAAGGGACTTAGGAAGGGGTCATGGCAGCCAACCTGCATTACCAGACACACGCAGAAATTTTTAAATATTTGCACAAGTGTGCCCCTAAAAGAAGAACAGGGGCCTATAGACTTAGCATTCAAAGCTGGTGTTCTTTTCATTAAGCCTAGCTATCTGCATTGCTATATCAGTATTTCTTTTTCTTTTGGCTCAATATTATACCTATTAATTATATCTTTGTTAAAGCGAAGAAGTTTCAGAAACTAATATGCATGAATTAAATGTAAGGGTGAATTTGCCCAATTGGTACTTTATATATATAATAGAAATCCTACTGAACTAGATAGGAATTGGACAGATCTACCCACTGAAGATTTCCAAGGCCTGGTTTATGATTCTGAATTAGTTTAATCAATTTGGGTAATTTAGCATAACTTCTGAGCCATTTGGTTTTTATGGAGAGACTAGGTAAGGCAGCTGTTAGGCCTGCTTTTTAGAGCCTTCTAAGCACAAGGGACTCTACTTCCAGTTGAAAACCCTAGTGTGTATTATATTTCTCTCTGAAATGAGCATTATATAATCCTCATTCTAATGTACATTACAGATTGGTTAACCAGGATAATAGTGGTTGTTTAACTAGTGTTACCAGCCATTTTCCGTCACGTCGAAGAGAATCAGAATTTGAACAGAGAGTTTCGGAGTCCAAGGGAAAAAAAGAATACAATTTCCCTTTAAAAACCTCTTTTTTTGACAGAGTTTCGCTCTTGTTGCCCAGGCTGGAGTGCAGCGGTGTAATCTCAGCACCACAAGTTCCACATCTGGGTTCAAGCAATTCCCTGCCTCAGCCTCCCAAGTAGCTGGGATTATAGGCATGCGCCACCATGCCCACCTAATTTTGTAATTTTAGTAGAGACGAGGTTTCTCCATGTTGGTCAGGTTGATCTCGAACTCCTGAGCTCACGTGATCCACCCACCTCAGCCTCCCAAAGTACTGGGATTACAGGTGTGAGCCACTGTCCCCGGCCCTAAAAATCTCTTTTATCAACCCACCTGCACCTAAACTATGGGTACAGCCAGTTTAGGGTGAGCACCACTCAACGTACCTGATTCAATGTGGCCATATTCCACAGCACAGCCTCTTCCATGCAACATGTATGTAAGAGGAAACTTGGAGAAAAATAGCTGGAAAAAAAAACACAACATGCTATAGGCTACACATGCCTCTAAGGTGACATTTACCTCTAAGACACTCTTCAGGGAAATGGAGGAAGCAAATGTTATGGCCCACACTTAGATCACCGACACATCATTCAAAGCTCAGGGTCTCTGGTTAATAGAATTGGGTTGAGGTAGAAACTCTCTCAAAGTTTCAGTGATCTATTACATTTCTGTGCGATAAACCACCATAAAATTTAGTGACTTAAGACAACGCCCATGCAGTGGCCTGCAGTTCTGCAGTTTCAGCAAGGTTGGGTGGAGGTGGGTTGTCTCTATTCCAGGTGATGTTGCTGTCATGTGACTAATTTATGTGGCTGTTCTGCTGTGGGGAATGTCTGGGGGTGGCTAGTTTTCTCTCTGTCTCTGCATGGTCTCCCACTCAGGTGTCTAGTCTGAGCTTCTTTACATGACAGCTAAATCCCGAGATAATGGCTGTAGAAGCCTCCAGGACTCCTAAGAACCATATTTCAGAATTCACACATCACTCTGCCACTCCGCCTTGGTCACAGCAAGCACAGGCCCGGCTAGATTTCAGAGATGGGGAAACATCCTCCATCTCTATGCAAACAGTGGCACGTTCTCACAGGGATGGCAGGGATGGTTGGTGGCCATCTGTGCAGACAACTTATACACCCAGCATTATCTCTGAAGACCGTCGATTACCTTGAGGAGTCATCTTGCTTTCCCAGGAACCTCTGCATCCCCCACATGAAGCAGTAGTGCGTGAAGAGAGTTTCAGAGATTCTTCATCTCACTCTTCATTATATTACTGCCATATCTTGATCAAGTCGCTTAATGCCTTTAAGCTTCAGTGTTGGCATCAGTCAAATAAAGACAGCATCAGTGCTCTCCCCACAGGCTATGTGAAGTATCTTACGGAGTTAATCCATATTAAACCATCGAGGGTGGTGCCTCCAGAGAGTTGGGGCTCAATAACCTTGAGTCACACTGCCCTCTTCTCTATGCTGAAAGCTTCTAAGGATTAGACTGATGTCTTTTTTTTTTTTTGAGACGGAGTTTCACTCTTGTTACCCAGGCTGGAGTATAATGGCGTGATCTCGGCTCACCGCAACCTCCGCCTCCTGGGTTCAGGCAATTCTCCTGCCTCAGCCTCCTGAGTAGCTGGGATTACAGGCACGAGCCACCATGCCCAGCTAATTTTTTGTATTTTTAGTAGAGACGGGGTTTCACCATGTTGACCAGGATGGTCTCGATCTCTTGACCTCGTGATCCACCCACCTTGGCCTCCCAAAGTGCTGGGATTACAGGCTTGAGCCACCGTGCCCAGCCTGAGACTGATGTCTTTATCTTTCTACTGGGGGTTGAGAAGATTACACTGTTGCAGGCACTGAGCAACTATGTAATAAATGATTGAATGATGAACCAGGCTTTTTCTTTAATTATGCCCATCTGAAGGCAGAGATTTATTTATAAAAAATATCAGAAGGGGGCAGCATATTTTTATGTGCCATTGCCATGAGTACTTACCCATTCATTCATTCAGCAAATACTTACGGAGCACCTATGGTGAGTTTGGCAGTCCGTTTGGTTCTGGAGATAACATTGTAAATAAGCTATGCATAGTCCCCATTCTTATGGTCTTTATATTCTAGTGAGAGGAGGAAAAAAGGTAAACTGAGCACATAAGCTACTGTTAGATAGTAAAATGTGTGTTATGAAGGAAATTGTTATATGATAGAATGCCTTGTGGAATAAGGAGTGGGATGGAGTGCAGCTTGGGTTGGCAAATCAGCTCCTGAAAAGTTGGAACTTCAGCAGAGATCTAAAGAAGAGAATATGTCAATCACTGACAGTGCTGTTTGAGAAAGAGGGAGGAGCAAGGACAATGGCTTGTGGTGGAAATGAATGTGTTGGGTTTGAAAAATATGAAGGAGCCCTAAGTCCCTGATTCATGCTGAACAAAAAAGAGGAAAGATAGGCCGGTGCTGAATGGTGTGGCCCCTTTAATGGAAATTTTACTCCGAGTGCAATGGAATACAGTGGAAGGGATTTAAGCATGGCAGTTGAAAATAGCTTTCCTTGTTTGGATTTCATCCTTGGATCGTTTTATTGCTAACGGGTGGACCTCCAACACAGCCATCGTCTCACATCCATGGACATTGGGAAATTCTGTTCTTGGGAGGTATGTGTGAGTGAGAGGATGCAGTGGTGGTGGTGGTGTCAGGCTGTTGGAGAGGATCCTTTCCCATCAACATTGGAAATATATTGATCTCCCAGAGCAAAATCCAGACTGTCCAGATTCTGCACCAAGAATGAAATGATGATATTGCATGGCAACAGCAGCCGCTATTTCACTCTGACTCTATGCCAGGCACGTCTAGAGCTTTACAAACGTTGTGGTTGATTTTCACAGAATCCCGAGAGATCAGTGCTGTTGGTATCTTCCTTTTACAGATGAGCACACTGAGACTCTGCAGGGTAAAGTGCCAGCCTGAGGCTCACCAGCTGGGGGGATTTGAATTGAATGTCTGGACCTTCTCTCTCCAGCACATTTCACAATTCTTCTCATCTGCACCTCCTCCCAAGAAACCTCCCCAGACAGCACAGATAGATGGGGAAAGAAACTCGGTGCTAAGTTACAAGATGTTCTCTAGAACTTGCAGAAATCATAGGGTGGGAGAACTGTGCGGGTTTTCCAACAATGATCCTAATGAGCAATTTAGCGATGAGCGGTGCACATGTGTTGGGGGCTGAAGCTCAGTCTGCCTTCGGCACACATTTGTATCATTGTTTGGTGTCTGTATACAACTTGAGATTTCCAAAATGCTACCCGAGGAAGTGGATGAATGGCATTCCTCCAATTTTATAGATTTGGGGCTGAGGCAAGCTAAACGTTGGCCTCAAGTCACACAGAAAGATGATGGAAGCTTCAGAGGCCCAAATGGAAAAGTAGGATCCCAGGCCATTCTGTCCAAATGTTAAGTGACTTGACTTTCACCTGTGGTCAGTATTTCCAGGATAGGTTTGCTAGGTCATGCTTCGTCAATCACTTCTTTCATTTATTCAACAAACATTAAATGCCTACCAGGTCTCAGGCATTCTATTACATGAGGTAGGACAAGGACGCATCAGACAAGGTCCCAGCCCTCGAAAAGCTGTCTACTGTTACTACTTGGACCTCTCCCTCAATTTCATTGTGCCCCGATCCAATGCAGTGGTGGTTAAAGATGTTCTCTCTGACCTAAGACTGCCTGGGTTCAAACCCTGGCTCAGTGTGACCTTGGACTAGGGCTTTAATTGTTCTGCCCTCCGGTTTCTTCGTTTATAAAGCTGTGAGATTAATAGTACATAAATAAAAGAATTGTCATGGAAATAAAATAATACAATGCAGTGTTTCTGTAGTTCTTTGATGCTGAGGATCACCCAGGTCACTTCTTAAGAACACAGCTTCCTGGGACCCTCCCTTGGAAATTCTGATTCGGTGGCTTTGGAGTCCAAGACGTTGTGATTTGTTTTTGGTTTTGCTTTTTTTTTAAAACCAGTATTCCAGATGACAGTTTTCACCATGCTACTGTGGAAAACACTAATGTAATTAGTGTCATATAATGGAAAGCAGTGATTTTCAACCTTGGCTGCACAGTGAAGTGACTTTAAAGATACAGATGCCTGAGTTACACTTAAAAAAATCTGTTTCGATAGGTTGGGGTACAGATTGGGAGGTTTAGGAGCTTCCCAGGTATTTGTAATGTGTAGCCATGTTTGAGAACAGTGTCTGGCATAAGCAATGTGTAATAAATACATCATCATTATTATCAGCTTCTTTATTGCCCCACAAGCAGATTAGAAACAGGCAATTAGGAAGAAAATTAAGAGGGTCTACACGTGTGTAAGAATGATGACAACGGCATCCTAAAGTTCTGTGGCATTTAGATTCATGGTCTTGTAACTTAAACATTTTTGCTTTTTCCCTTCTTGGTTAAAGCTCTGTCAGGTGCAAGATCATATTTTTCTGTTTCCATTTTTGTATATTCTCTCAAAGATTCACTCAATGCCTTATAACATAATAGTATGTTCAACATAATGATTAGTATGTAGATTAAGTAAAATAAATGCATTTGTAGAGAGATATCAAGAACAGAATTCTGCAGGAATGATGAGGAGAAAGATAATTTCAGACCGTGGAAGAATATGTAAGTTGACACTTGAAGAACTGTTTGAATTTTGTTGAGTGCCGTGAGGGTATTTTGGCAGGAGAAATGGCTTGAGCTGGTTTGGGGAAGATGCCTTTAAGTACATACAAAGAAAAAGGGACAATCAAATTTGACTGGGGTGTTGGATATAGGAAATGTCACAAGGAGATCTGAACTGAAAGGGCAGGTGGAAGAGGCAAAGGGAAACTGAGGCATAGAGTAACTGAGTCACTTGCCCAAGGCATACTGTGGTTGGTCTGGAATTGGAAGCATGGCTCAGGCATCTCCCACAGCCCACAACCTGAAGCAGGTAAACCCTACTGTCTCCCCATGTCTTGAAATGTAGGGGTTTAATGACACATTCCTTAGCAGAAGCCTAAGAGCCTCAGACTGACTTTGCAGAATAATCCTCTTGGCAACGGTGAGAAGGAAAGACTACAGAGACCTGGAAATCAAGAGATCGGTTTTTGCCAAAGTCTTTCCTTCTGACACAGTGTGAGTGACATACCCACTTACCACAGACACACACAAAACCAGTGCTGAGGTCAGTACACAAAGTGCGTAAACACATGATGCCTTTTAGTTCCCTGGATGGAGGTGGGCCACAGATTTGCAGCCAGTGGTTTGCCAACTTACGCAAAGGAGGGCATAAAGAAAAACAGAATCGTGTTCGGGGGATGTCCTGCCCTCGCTGTTACTGACATCAGAGAGCACATCCCTGCTGAGGTTCCGAAAGTGAGGGACCTTGCCAAATGCTGAAAGTTGCTCTCAGGTTGAAAACGGCAGCGTCCATAGTACAGCTTCCTGAATGGCCCTTAACAAAAGGGGTCTTGCCGACGTGGAAGTTTCAATTTTAGTGCTGAAGTATCTGCTGAGTGGTTCTGGCCACTCAAACTTAATATTTTTAAAGCGTTTTCCTTTATATATGACTATACCTAAACATATAATTTTTATAAATTCTTTTCTAAAACCATACTTTTGCTTCCCAAAAGGAATGGTTGCCTTTATAACATTGACTAAAATGATCAGTTCCTATTATATTCCATTTTATTTCTAGTGTTGGAAATCTACGGCTGGGCTTTTCAATATGTATGTTGCACTTTCTTGCTGTCATATCTTAAGCATGTATAATGACATGTCAATAGCTGCTGTGGTTAATTAACAGGAATCTTCCTAATGGTATGTTAAATAGGACAGTGGCAGCCCAGCTTTGCTCCCTCGATGGTTTTAAGTGGCTTTACGCATTCTTTGTACCTTGTTTGTGTGGGTAGGTCCTTGAGTTTAAAGCTGCCTAAAGTTCATCTAGCCGTGATCCCTTGTTCTTCTTTTTTCACCCCTTCCTGATCATAAGATGTTGCAAATTCAGTGTAAACAATGTCACCACCGTCCTTCTTGTACCACAGCAGTGTCAGGGAGGCAAAGGGGGATGGAAAAGCAATAAGTGAACAGTAATTAAGCACCTGCTCTGTGTCCAGCACCTTCCGCTTTAACTATTTGAATGAAACAACACATGAAATGATATGCTCAAGTCGCCCAGAATAACAAGAAGGGTGAGGTTTATAGAAGCCGAACAGCATGTCCACATTTACACAGTTAATAAGTGTCAAAGAAAAATTCAATTCCAATTCTGACTGCAGTGCCTAGGTTCTGTCCATGAAAATATACATTCCCAAGGATAAACCTGAAAACATAGATGCAGCAGGTTTCAATTCCAGGTAAGATGATGTATGCACATTCCATCCTGTCTCTTCTATTGAAGGAAGCTTTTGCTCAATAAAATACTTAGAGAAGCGATTTGAAGGCTCTGAATGTAAGTAGTAGATTTGGGAAACAGACCAGAATTCAAAGTACCATTGATCCAGCGGTGAGTTTGCTATCTTATTTCGTCCTCTTTCCTACAGCCTGGACTTGAGGCAGCTTAAAACACAAAAGTGGGATTCGTGAATACAGAAAGAACTTACAACCATTTAGCTCTTCCTTAAGCAACAGGAAAGGGGACTTACAATGCTTAAAGACAGTGGGGGAAATCCCTCACTTTCAAAAATTCCTTTGCTCTCTTGAGCCCCAGCGCCCAGCCAGTCATTACATGGTGGTGGCAGTGCAGCGTCATGATGGCAATGGAGATATGCAAGCTACCAAAACTCTGATGGAGATGAACCTTCCTCTGATTCCAAGTGTGTGGCAGATCCTCGTGGCTTATTCCCTCCTCTGTCTTCCCACCGGTTGTTTGCGGATGTAGGGAGAGTTATAAGAAACCTGCAGGGCGCGGTGGCTCAAGCCTGTAATCCCAGCACTTTGGGAGGCCGAGGCGGGTGGATCACGAGGTCAAGAGATCGAGATCATCCTGATCAACATGGTGAAACCCCGTCATTACTAAACATACAAAAAATTAGCTGGGCATGGTGGCGCGTGCCTGTAATCCCAGCTACTCAGGAGGCTGAGGCAGGAGAATTGTCTGAATCCAGGAGGCGGAGGTTGCGGTGAGCCGAGATCGCACCATTGCACTCCAGCCTGGGTAACAAGAGCGAAACTCCGTCTTAAAAAAAAAAAAAATCTGCAAGAGAGCGATGAAATTAAATCACCAGCTCTCTGGTGGGTAACCAAAAAAGGGAGCCTTGGAATGGCAGGAAGTACTGGGGAGGGAGGAACTTAAGAAAATACAGTAAACCTCTTATGTTTATATATGAACTCCCGGGCTGACTGTCCTACTGATCATGTCTGTTTCTCATCACAAAGAGCTTACTAAAGACTTGAAGAATTGAACTAAGGGAGAGACCACTGCCCAAGTCTCAGACAGCTCACTGGGTGGGGCACAGGCAGGACAAATCCAAATAGCACTATAGTCTTTGACACAGGATTGAACTTGAAACTACAACCAACAAACTTTTGGGGAAAATTTGCAGCCTGACCCAATAGGGTTGATTGCCTGGTACAACAAAAATGTCAATGTTTACTATACAATTTGAACAAGATCCTATGTTCCCTAGCTTAATATTTAAAAATTCCAAGATTATAATCTAACACTACATGGCTTTCGAAGAACCAGAAAAATATCCATTTGAATGGGAAGAGATAAAAGCCAATGACCAGATGACACAGGTATTTGATAAAAACTTTAAAACAGCTATTATTAAAATATCCAAGAAGTAAAGATGTATACTTTTAAAAAGCACTTAAAATGTCTTAAAGGATGGTCTTTACTATCTGTATTTGTCAGGATCCTCTGGAGAAACAGGACAAACAATATATACAGATAAAGAGAAGGATTTTTTTTTTCTTTTAATTTTTACTTTTAGTTTTGGGGATACGTGTGCAGGATGTGTAGGCTTGTTATGTAGGTAAATGTGTGCCATGGTGATCTGCTGCATATATCAACTCATCACCTAGGTATTAAGTCCATCAGGCTTTAGCTGTTTTTCCTAATGCCCTCCCTCCCCCACCCTACCCCCAATGTGAATTGTTCTTCTCCCTGTGTCCATGTGTTCTCTTTGCTCAGTTACCACTTACAAGTGAGAACCTGTGGTTTTTGGTTTTCTGCTCCTATGTTAGTTTGCTGAGAATAATGGCTTCCAGCTTCATCCATATCCTTGCAAAGGACATGATCTCATTCCTTTTTATGACTGCATAGTATTCCATGGTGTGGATGTACTACATTTTCTTTATCCAGTCTATCATTGATGGACAAGAGAGGTTTTATTGTAAGAAATTGGCTCACATGGTTGTGGAGGCTGAAATGTTACAAGATCTATAGTCCCAAGTCCTGAGAACCAAGAAAGCCAATTATGCAAGTTTCAGTCCAGGTCCAAAAGCAGTATCCCAGTGCAAGACCATCAGGCAGAGGGAGAAAATTCTTCCTTATTTGCCTTTGTCTATGCAGGTCTCCAGTGAACTGGATGAAGTTCACCCATACAATCTGCTTACTCAGTTTACTAGTTCTTATGTTAATCTCATCCAATCTTAGTACTCCTGTTAAAAATTTTTATGGAAGTCCTAGCCAGTATTGTAGGGCAAGCAAAAGAAATAAAATATATACAGATTAGAAAGAAAGAATTCCTATTTATGGAATACACTATTGGATTTGTAGAAAATCCCAGGGACTCTATGAAAAACAGCAACAAAAATATAAACTCTTGGTACTGACGTTTGTTTAGAAAAATCACAGAATGCAAAGTTACTACACAACTCATTGTATTTCTATATACTAGCAGTGACAACTGAAATCAAAATTTAAAAACAAAAATAATAAAATCTACAACAGCTCAAAAGGATGTAATATCTATATATAAATCTGAAAGTCATATGCAAGATCTGTATTCTGGAAACTATAATGTGGCCGTAAAAGCAGACCTATATAAATAGAAAAGTATACCATGATCATGGATAGGAAGATTCAACATAGTAAAATATCAGCTCTCTCAAATTGATTTATAGATTTAATGCACTCCAGTTTACATTTCAGCAGATTTTTTTGTAGATAAAAACAAACTGATTCTAAAATCTATAGAGGAGGGTAAAGGAACTGAAACAACTATAACAGTTTTGTAAACAAAAAATAAAGTTAGAAAAATAACTCTACCTAATTGTAAGAGTTACTATATAAATCTACAGTGATAGAGACAGTTGTTTATTAGCTACGGGAGAGATACATAAATCAAATGGAACAAAAGAGGTCAGAAATAGACCCACACAAATGTGGCCATTTGATGTTTGAAAGAGTTATAACAGCACTTCAATGAAGAAAGAATGTTTTTTATAATAAATATTATTATAAAATTGGGTATATTAATAAAAGAACATGAACTTAAACTTTACACCCTACATAGAATTAGCTCAAATTGTATTATAGATCTAAAAGTAGAATGGAAAAATTAAAACTGTTAGAAAAAAATTTTAGAATTTTAGAAACTATTTGTCACCAGGAGACAGGAGAAGGGTTCTTAGACAAAATATCAAAAGCATAATTTATTAAAGAAATAACATTTATAATTGAGCTCCATCACAATTAAAACTGTTTGTTCTGTGAAAGACAAGGCTATAAAAATGAAAAGGTTGAGGCATGGTGGCTCATGTCTGTAATTCCAGCACATGGAATGCCAAGGTGGAAGGATCGCTTAAGCCCAAGAGTCCGAGACCAGCTTGGGCAATGTAGCGAGACTCTCACAGTACAAAAAAGCAATTAATTGGGCATGGTTGCATGTGCCTGTAGTCCCAGCTATGCAGGAGGCTGAAGTGGGAGAATCACTTGAGCCCAAGAAGGTTAGGCTGCATGGAACCATGACTGTGCCACTGCACTGCAGACTGGGTAACAGAACAAGACCTTGTCTCAATTAATCAGTCAATCAATCAATAAAGTAAATATATGAGTGCATGCATACATGTATATTTTATGATATAATTATTTTTTAATCTTTGGGCAAATATTAAATCATGTCTTTTACAGCCACATAGATGTAACTGGAGGCTTTTATCTTAAGTGAAATAACTCAGGAACAGAAAAACAAATACTGCATATTCTCTAAAGTGATGTGTACACATGGACATAGAATGTCTAATGATAGACATTAGAGACCCTGAAGGGTGAGGTGGGAGTGGAAGTTAGGGTGAATGATGAGAAATTACTTAATGGGTACTATATATATTATTTGGGTGATACAGAAAAAGCTCATATTCACCAGTTTGCAATATATCCATGTAACGAAATTGCTCTTGTACCTCATAAACTTATACAAAGACTAAAAAGAAAAAAAATGATAAGTTACATACTAGGAGAAAATATTTGGATATCACATGTACAACAAAGGTCTTATATACAGAATATATAAAGAAATCTCAAAGCTCAACAGTAAAAAAGCAAAAACCTAACTTCGAAAAATGAGCAAAAATCTTGAATAGATACTTCACTGAAAAGGATATACAGAAGGCAGATTAGCACATGAAAAGATGTTTCCTCATCAGCAATTGGGGAAATGCAAATAAAACCATGATGACATGCTTATTATAGTGGCAAAAAAAAATACTGATGCTATCAAGTGGTGATGAGAATGTGGAGCAGCTGGAACTCTAATATGTTGTTGGTGGGAATCTCAAATGGAGCAACCACTCTGGAAAAAAATTCATAATATTCCATAAAGTTAAACGCACACTTACCATATGATCTAGCAATCTCACTTCTGGGTATTTACCCTAGAGAAATGAAAACTTATGTTCACATAAAAAGCTGCACATGAATATTTATCACAGCTCTCTTCATAATTGCTAAAAATGGGAAACAAACCAAATGTCCTTCAGTGGATGAATGGTAAACAAAGCAGGGTGCATGTGTCCAATGGAGTACTTTCAGGAAAAAAATGGAATAAATTGTTGATGCACACAACTTGGATAGATCCAAAAGACATTACCCTGGGTAAAATAAGCCAGCTTCCAAAGGTTTTGTTATATTCCGTTTATATGACATTCTTGAAAAGACCAAACTATAGTGACAGAGAATGAATGAGTGATTATCAAGTATTAGGGATGGGAGGAGAGGGTGCTACAAGGAGATGCCACAAGGGTTTTTTTGGGAGGGTGATAGAGCTGTTCTGATTGTGACAGTAGTTACACGAATTGATGCTTGTGATAAAATTTACAGAACTACACACACACAAAGCCAATTTTACTGAGTGTGAATCTAAACCTAATTGAAATATTAAGTACAGCAATCATTTCTTATTAAACTTTTATTTTTAATTACAAACGTGTTTCCCAGATAAATTCTCATTGCAAAAATATGAGAGTAATAAAAATGCAGATAAACTGTGTGTCACCTAGATTAAAGCTGTCAATCTCTCTTTTCCAAGGGTAATCCCTCTTATCAACTATTGTATGTTCTTATAAAGTGGCAATGATTCATAAAGTCTGGAATTTTATCTCAAATGCCCAAGTCTTGAATTCTAAATTAAATGAAGTTAAATAAGAAAAAGTACCCTAAGAATTTAAATACGTTGAAAAGACTAATGCAAAGTGAATGATAATCCAGTGTTATAACACAAACACGTGTCTGCTTTTATTGAACTTACTTTTCATTGTTATTATTTTCTATTATTGTCTGCCACATTCACACATACCCCAGCTCTTTGAGTGTTGTTTTACTGTTTGTTTTATATGCCTTACTTTATTCTTTTAAAGCCTTCCCATCTAAACTCTCCTCTATCAATCACGGACTATCACAAAATCAATCTCGGGGCAGATGTTAAGAACAGACATGTAACAGATGCAAAATTACAACGGAAACAAATCACTCTCTTTTGATCTGCTAGTCGCTTACACTTTCTCTTTCTTAGCTTTCGTGACTTGAATGTTCTCCACCCCATCTTTTGCCTTGTGTTTCCAACTAAATGTGCTGAGTTCCCATGTTTCTGGTTTTAAATTTTAGGTCCATTTCCCTGGTTCTGACAGTCTCTCCTGTTTTAGTGTGGGGTCATTCCAACTTGAACTGGTCATGGCATCTCTGTTTGGTACACCTTTGGGGACTTCCCTGTTGGTCAATGCATTGCCCCATAGACAGATCATCTACTAATGTAAAAGGAATTCTTGGACTCAGGGTCTAGTCTCAGGCATAGTCAGTCTTTTTTCTTGTCTTACATTTCCGCATTCTGTATGCTCCCCTCTTTGATCAGTTAATCATAGATGATATCTCCATGCTGCCACTAGCTGGACCATATTTTAATCACATTAGTTAGTCCAATTGTCAAGTGGCAAAAATTAGATTAGTAACTTGAATAGTTGAGCTGATAGGGTTGTCTCATGCCAGTGGTTGTAATGGTTCAGTGACTGTAACTGGATCACATTGGATATTTGGGATCCGATCCATGGAATGGAAATTGACCTAAAGCAGTCAGTCTGGTCTTTCGGTGAAATCCAGACTTAGCTGTTTTTTATAAGCATCGTCTTTTTCAACAGGAGCACAAAGCCACCTTCAATTATCATTTGTTGTCATTTGTGTCTTGATTCACATGAATCTTCTTTGATAAACTCTGTCATACAATAGCCTTCATCATATCCACAGACATGATGATAATGTACTATGTGATTATAAGTAATATTTTTTTCTAGTCCCCCAAATTCCTGTGACATTCATTATATTGCTTTTAATAACAAAATGACAACCCAGAGGCAACCTTTGCAGAGGGATCTGGAAAGAGATAAGCTTCCTTTACATTGTAACCCCCACAAAAAGGGACATTTTGCCTATCTGATCTACTGCTACATTTCCTAGCACCAAGACAAGCAAACCACCATGGCACACGTTTACCTATGTAACAAACGTGCACATCCTGCACATGTATCCCCACTAAAAGTAAAAATTAAAAGAAAAAAAAATCCTTCTCTTTATCTGTATATATCATTTGTCCTGTTTCTCTAGAGAATCCTGACAAATACTGTAAAGACCATCATTAAAGATATTTTAAGTATTTAAAAAAGTATACATCTTTACTTCTTGGATATTTTAACAAAATATCCAAGCACCTCTCTGATATACTGCTGCCTATTTCCTAGCACCTGTCTGATCTACTGCCTCATTTCCTAATACCAACGCCTTATTCATTCTTCGAAGCTCAGATCAAACCTCTCTGCTGAGTGGGAGCCTGTTTTTTCCTCAACATCCACAGCTGGAGATATACCTGGCACTCAATTAGTATCTGTTAAATGAATGAATGACTAAAAGTGAATTTGGGACAATCAGGTATTTAGCTAGGTGAAGGCTAAGGGAAATTTGACCCTTGTTTTACTCTTGCAGGGCAGGACAAGTTAGCAGTACCAGCTTGCTGCCCTGAATGTAAACCCAGCTACCTGACATCAGCTCTCTGCTCAAATGGCTTCAAAGGTACTTTGTTGCCAGTTAAAGGTAGTGAGAGACTCTCCAAGGCAGGAGAGCAAAACTGCAGCACTCTCAGAATGTATCCTGTTCCCAGATCACATTTGGAAAGGCAAAGAGTGTAAAGAACAGTTATGCGTGAGGTGTCAGGCTGTGCGCTGCACCCTTTACTTGTGTGATCTTTAAAAAAAAAATCCCATAGTAATGCTACTATGTTCGTGTGATTCTATCTCTATTCTATAGGTGCTGAAACTAATGCTCAGAGTCAGGGCCATCGCAAGCCTTGATAGTGACTTTGTGCAAATAAGACCATGGGAAACACGGTGTTGTGACTTGGTGACTGGGGCACAGGCAAGATTTCAGCCTTCGCTTAGCCCCTCAGGGGGACAACTTTTTGCAGTGAACAACCTGTACAACTGTACATGGTAGTCTTGTTCAGAAAAATGAAGAAACTTACCCAAGGTCACAAATTATAACAAGGTTTAACTGACTCTGAATTTCACATTCTTTCTGTTTTGACAAACTACCTAATGGTAAATTGATATAATTCATGCTGTCCTTACACAGAATATTCAGTTATATGAACTCTTAAGACTTAAAGATTGGATGTAAGAAAATTCAACAGATTTTTCCAAATCCAGCTCTGATTGCCTCCAACTGAGAGTTTATTTTTGCATATTATGGTCAACTTTAAGTTCAACTTAAGCTCCAAAACCATGTACCCCACCCTCACCTCCCGACCTCCCTCCCTCTATGTCTCCCAGCTTCTGAAGCCAAGTTCACAATTCTCTTGCTTTGTGTCACAGATAGGGCCCTGAATGTTGGCAATGGCATCAGTGAAAGTCACAACATTAGAAGAATTGAAAGAAGCTGATTTTCTTTCAGTAGCTCAAATAGCCAGCACTTCCCAAAAATATCTGCAGCTTTGTCTAATGCAGATTTATAACTGGACTCCTAATAAAGCTTTATTTCCCCCAAGTTGTGGCGTTTAAAATTCACATGATGTAATGGCATTAACTAATGTTGCAGTTTATTTCTATTTAAGGCGGTGTGCAGGGGAAACAGAAGAATAGCTTAAGAGGAGTGATTCAGAATGATATTAAGTGTGAATCAAAGCACAATGAAATAATAATGAGCTGGGTTTTCTGGCCCAGGTTGGAGGCAAATCTTCCCCAAGTCTTGCCCACCTCCTTATTAACTGGTGACGCTGTATCCCTCTGACCATCCCCTCTATTTCTGCTTCACTGGGATCTGGGTGTATGATTCAGTACTTGTGCCTTCAGGATTTCTGGTTAAAGGGGTATATAGCCAGACGGGACACCATGCATCTATGGGATTAATAAATGGGCAAGTGTCTGGCAAACATGCCGGTATGAATCACATCTAAGGAATATGCATCCACCATAATTGTGGACATAGGTTCACTGAAAGACACGCAGTGAAATGTTCACAGGGGCAGTCTTTGTAACAGCTCAAATGAGAAAACTCCACAAGTGCCCACCAGTGGTAGGAAGTGCCTCGCTTGTCTCTCATTCTTGATACTAGTTGTAGCTGATTCCAAACTCTAACAGCCGAGCCCTATCCCAGTCCCTGCTTCCCTAGGGTGCCCGTAGGTGCTTTCTGCATTGACCGACATGGCTCATGAATGTCAGGGAGCCCGCTGACTTTCTGAGCCTCTTGTCAACTGGCTGAGCTGCAGAAGTCAACTCTGGTTGTACAGAAAGTAGCTGAGATGTTTCTACTCCAAGCCCATGGGGATACAAGGAAGGAGAAGCATCTTGCTTTGAGACTATTGTGTTAAATGAGGTGATACAAGGGAAGTCCCTGGAATAAAGTGACTACTTGATATTATCTCAGTTGTTGCTTTTATAAGCTTTTAAAAGAGAAGAATGCATATACTTAAAAACAGCTTCTACTTCTTGATTTCCTTAAAGTTCAAAGGAAAATCCGTTCCTTTCCTGTCTTCAGTGGCTCCTAACGCTTATAGAATACATTTCTTAGGAAGTCATTTCAAGCCCAACAAGATTTGCTGCCTATGGGGTTTTTTTTGTTTGTTTTCTAGATGAGTAATTGGCAAGCTATGACCTGGGGGCTGAATATGGGCCCCCACGTGGTTTTATAAACAAAAAGAAAGAAATGTTACTGGAATCCAGCAACAGTGCCCATTGGTGTACATATGGCCTGTGGCTGCTTTTGCACTTCAACAGCAGCGAAATGGTTGTGACAGAGGCTTGTGTCCCCCCCACAAGCCTTACAGTATTTATTATCTGGTTCTTTATAGGAAATGTTTGCTGACTCTTTCTGGCCTCATCTTCTTTCACCCCAAAGGTGGTTTGCTCTAGCCCTGCCGGGTCAGTGACTCCCTCCTGCCTCCAGCTCTCCCCTCCACGTCCTTCCACCTGGAGTGCCCTTTCCTCTGTGCCTTTTCTTCAACGCCTTATTCATTCTTCAAAGCTCAGATGAAATCTCTCTGCTGAGTGGAAGGCCATTTTTTTCCAAGTCCACCGCAGAAGATCCTTTTAACCTGTAAATGTGATTCATGCATTTCTTAAATTATAAGCCATATTGCTCTGCAGTTTTCCAGAAGACATCTGAAAATATCTGTTACCCTTGCTGGATACCCTCTCTACTTTGAGAGAGGCAAGAGTAGGTCTGGTTCATAGAGCATAGATACAGGCCCCCATCTGCTGCACTAAAATGCCAGCTAAGGTCATTTTCCTGCCCTTTCTCATCTGCCTTCTTTACCCCAGCCTAACTAGGGTGACTATCCTATTTGCCTGGGATGGAAGACTTTCCTGGAGTGTAGGACATCCAGTCCCAAATCAAACACAAAAACCAAGCCAGTTGGAATTAGGTGGTCTTGCTAAATATAACCTTCCCCAGACGATCTACTTAGCAAGCCCATGAGGAGTCCTCAAAGCTAACCAGTCCTCCAGTACCTCTGCGAGCTGGCTGAGTGTTTGGAGGCTGAATCCCCTGACATCTCCCCTCACCTAGTTATTTTAAGTTAGACCAAAATAATTAAAGACCTCAAAGACCAATTATTTGTAAAGGGGCTTCTCTTCTTATCACATAACTTGTTTCCCACTCCTTGCTCATCTGTTTTTTTTTTCCATAATTGGAACCAAAAGCAAAATAATAATCGTGTTTCAGATGAAAAGAGATGAGGCAAAACAGATGCAAGAAAGGATAATGTGAATTATCTTGGGCATCGACTGGGATTTCACAAACAAGAGGCTTCTAATAAACTGCAAACAGTGAAGGAGCGGAATGAGCCTGGGAATCCTGCGAACGAAGCAGCTGATGACCCGTGGGAACGGCAGCTCACCTCTGGTGCTAATTCCCCTTTGTAGGTTACAGGGCTGGGGTGATTTGACATTTTGTGCTGAAGTCTTTAGGGTGAATTTGTGTAGGAATAAATGCCGCAGCTTTGCAATACACTGACATGCAGTTCATTTCTGAGTCAGTAAGCCTTATGATCCAGAGCAAACCCCTTAAGTCTTGGGCCTCAGACCAGCCTCACAGAGCTCAAGGATGAGACAAGTTAGCATTGGAAAATGTAGAGGGATGGCACTGAATGGACATTGATTTCTTAGAATCTAATATAAGACCAATCCCATTGCAAGCAACTGTTCTCCTTCTACTGTGGATATAAAATCTGTGTCTTTCTTACCCTTAACCAGGCAAAGTTTGGGATTAGAAATCAACATTGTTACACACCCCTTCGTGACAACTCTCCATGTTATCGGAGGCCTTCTTATTGAGAAAGATTTTTGCTTTGCATCCAGCGTGTGCCAGGCCATCAGTCCATTTATCAATCCCTATTGCATGTTGCTATTCCAGAGATTTCAAGTTCTATGGTAAAAAACCAGGGATGTCCATCTGGTTTGAAATTCAGTACCCATTCCATAACGCTGTTTGGATGAAGAGTCCCCGGAATTAGTTGAATTAAGGGTGACACTACAGCACATGTTTTTGTTTTCTCTCTGGGGTGTGTAGGCGGCCTGGGTGGATTGGCAAGACACAGGCACTCCAAGGATGTCCCCTCTGGGAACATGCTGCGGGAGTTTTAACCCAGGCAGCCTGAAGCAGAGCCAGTGGAACACTCAGACTGTCTCCCCTAGCCCTGCCCGCTGTGACCTCCTCCCACACGAGGACCAGACTTTGCCTGATACAGAGCAAGTTGTACTGGGGAAAAATGCATTTTTGGATTGATCACGTTTGGATGTTTTTATGGTGCTTTTCCCCACTTGATCTTCTGGCTTTCTTTTGTTTGATGGGTCTCCTGGGAAAAAAGAGTTGTTCAGTGAGTTCTGGATAAAGTCTGAGTCCCTGTCCCACTTTACTCAGCATCAGGAGGCCAAATTTTTCTTATTAGGCCCGTAAGTAAGAAATGAAAACCACCAAGAGCTTGGCCAGTGTCATTGTGTCTAAAACACATAGCACATCCCAAATTTGAGCAATGAGTTTTACTGTGGGCAGCTGGGTCTTTAAACCACATCACGCCTTTTGTTTAAGTGATGAGCAAACCCCTGAAGTTCTCTTGAAAATCATGATCAGTTGGCAGTGGCCACCAATATAATGGCTCCCACTATCTTTCGGGTTTGCCCTTATCCATTTTTGGAGGTATCTGGGGATTTCTCTGCAACGTCAGGACCATGCATGTTTGGATATAGTCTAAAAGGTAGCATGGTAGTTTCCTCTTGGGTCCTGAACATGGCAGTTATTTTGGGTCAGAGACGACAGAGTATGGGAAAGGGAAAGTATGACCCAGTTTGGGACTACCCTCAACTCCATGTGAAAGACCCCTGCCAAAGTATCTCCATTCTTGGGCGGAGGCAGGACTGGCTTCAGGGGTGTCTGTGTGATCTGTGCAGCTGCATGGGACTTCGTGCTGAAAGCCCCCAACCTGTGGTTTAAGACTGTTTTCACTATCTTGAAATTCTTAGTAATTTTTGAAGAGGCCCTGCATTTTTATTTTGCACTGGGCCTCAGAAATTATGTTGCTAGGCCTAAATGGAGGAGAAAAATAATTTCTTTCAAATTTAGTATTGCTAGGTGACCCGTTCATAAAGAGAACCAGGAATAAACACGCTGATGGGGAAAGATTGGAGTTAATATCCCAGCAGATCATTCAATATTTCCTTATTTACCGAACTCTTTCCAAACCTGTGCTGTGAGCCAGACGTTTTCATACGCACTGAAGACATCAAACTCCCCCAACTGGGAGATACACGGCTTTGCCCCATATACCAGCCATATGGACTTCTCAATGTATTTAATTGATCTGAGTCTCCGTTTTCACATCTGTAAAATGGGAAGAATAAGGTCCATCTCCCAGGGTTGTTGTAAGGATTAAATAAGAATATGGACGGAGGGCTAGGCGCAGTGGCTCAAGCCTGTAATCCCAGCACTTTGGGAGGTTGAGGTGGGTGGACCACGAGGTCAAGAGATCAAGACCATCCTGGTCAACATGGTGAAACCCCGTCTCTACTAAAAATACAAAAAATTAGCTGGGCACGGTGGTGCATGCCTGTAATCCCAGCTACTCAGGAGGCTGAGGCAGGATAATTGCCTGAACCCAGGAGGCGGAGGTTACAGTGAGCCGAGATCGCGCCATTGCACTCCAGCTTGGGTAACAAGAGTGAAAATCCGTCTCAAAAAAAAAAAAAAAAAGAAAGAATATGGACGGAAAGTGTGCAGCTTACAGTTTAGCAGCTTGCGGATGTCCAATCACCATACTCCTCCTCGTCATCTTCATGTTTATTATTGTATAGTAATGCATGCATGGATAAGACAGTGAGAACTCTGCATCCTACCTGGTGAAAAGGGGTTGAGAGGATCTAGGGGAGGATATTTCCTTTGAATCGAATCCTAAAGAATGATGACGTGTTAGCTTGGTGGGTGGTATTTATTTCTGAACGTTTTGAAGGATTTCCCCACAATGGTCTAACTACGGATGGTCTAGCTATGGATTTTCCACTGAATTTGAAAAATTCGGGGATATTCACCTGGTAGCAATCAGAGGAACTACGTAAGTCCTTTGATTATGATGGTTTGCATATGCAGAGAGAGCTGGGTATCAGTAGAATTCACTCCTTAAGTTCTCAAGCTAGACCGAGACCATCCTGTACAGTCTTTCCTATGGAAAGAGAATGGACATTAGCTGCAGGTCTTATTCACACATTGCTTTTATGATGTGATTGTCATTAGCATGTGGTGGTCAAGTTTCTTCATTCATGGCGCTGGGCACTGTAGATGGGAAGAGTGTGTTCAAATATGACATCATCAGGGACCCCTTAATGTTAGGAAGTAATGGGAGCTCCCGTAGCCTGCTAATCCAGGTCTGGACATCCACCACTCATCCTTTCCCTGGAAATTTAAGCCCTGAGTAAAAGCGAATACTCTGAATTCTGTCTTATCTTAGGGGTGAATCTTGGAGCACATTAACACTCTAGTTTGTTTGTTCATTTGTTTCAGAATCTAAGAGTATGGATTTGTGGGAAAGTCTGTGAAAACAGTGAGCTCACAGGAGGTGGGAATGAAGGAGTAGAAAGATACCGAAAAACAATGTGAATTAGGAAGTCCGTCGGCGGGGTCAGATGCTGGGTTCAGAATGCCATGTCTTTATAATAGTTTGATGGCCTTGCTTTTTGCTCATTTTTCTTTTCTCTCTTACCTTCCCTTTCTGTCTCCCTCCCTCCCCTCCCTTTCTTACTCTCATTTTTCCTTTTTTCCTTTTGCTTATTAATTCAAAGGTACATCGAATACCTCTACGTGCCTCTAATGACTTTGCAGTGTGTTAGCTAGGTAAAGCTAAACTCCGTCTCCTTCAGTTCTTTCTTTGTATGTTTTTGGTTAGGGTGGATGACAGGGGAGATTCTGGGGATATGTGGAGGGTGAGAGGCAAGCATCTGCCACTTTGTAGCTCACACATATTATCACTGACCTGCTGACTCACCTCTACAGCATAAAGCAGCACCTGGGCCTGCCATTACTGCATCTCATCCCTGGCCTCCTTCAGCTTCTCCAACTCCTAGGCCAGGAATGTGTTTAACTCTATAACAGAGGGTCCTAGCTACTGAGTCTCTGTCCTGGAAGTCTGATTATCACTTTTACTCGGGGTTTAAGTTTTAAGGGAAAGGTCGAGTGGTGGATGTCCAGGCCTGGGTTAGCAGTTTATGGGGGTTCCTATTATGTCCTTAGACTAAGGGGTCCCTGATGATGCCATCTTTGAGCACACTCTTACCATCTACAGTGCCCAATGCCAAGAATGAAGACACTTGGCCACCACATGCTAATGACTATCACATCATAAAAACAATGTGTGAATAAGATCCGCAGCTAATGTCCATTCTCCTTCCACAGAGAAGACTGTTCAGAATGTTCTAGACATGTGTTAAAAACCATGGCCAAAGGAAAAAGCACAGGCAGATATTTCTGGGGACATACCCAGGGAGAGGAAGAGGTGATTGGGTGAAGCCAGCTCTGTAGATTCTCAAAGCACTGGCTTGGTCTCTGAGTGATTTGTGAAGGCTCAGGAAAGGTGACCGAGTGCAGGACTTTGTGCCAACATTTCAAGATGTCCCCAACAGACTCAGTGACCTGCTGACCTTCCTATATCCCAGAAAATCAACTTTCAGTAGAAAATAGCAGATTCCTTCCATGGAGTTTACACATCAGTCTAATGACTCTGGCTTCTTAGAAAAGTCACTAACAATTCTAAGTCTTATAATAGGGAACAATGGTAATTCCTGGGACTTCTCAAAGAGCTAGAAGACAACAACATAAATGATGAGTAGGACAAGTTTTAGAAGACAAGGGAGCAGTGTTGCCACATGGTTAAGACCAGGACTGTGCAAAAGAAGGTCGCCTGATATCTGAGGCTTGAATTTTAGGGCTGGATGTTCATGAGCTGGTTGAGTTCATATCCTCTTCCTTGACTCATGAACATCCAGCAATAAAAATTCAAGTCTCAGATATCAAGAGACCCTCTGCTTTCAGAGATCCTCCACTGATGGATAGCACCTTGACTGCAGTGACTTCTAGCTCCCTGTTCAGGGCATCAGGCAACAGGAGTGACTGGATTGGTAGAGACTAGATTTTCACTTGAAGTTGTAAAAGTCACACTCCCTAATGAGAAACAACGTGGGGACTAGATCAGCGGTGATCCAGGAAACCAGCCCAGTTGGTAACACCCTTGTAAAAGAGACTGATAAATAAATAAGCAAGCCATCCAGCTTTTCTCCTCTTCGGCAAATGAGATGAAACAGCTGGCCTTGGAAAGAGGCCCTGTGCTTTGTTAACTGGAAACAGATTAGCAAACTCAATCAGCTGACTGGTTTTCCAGTCTGCGGCCTTCCAACATTTGAAAAAGGGAATTTTTGTTGAACGTCTCTCTGGCAAGGGCCAGGCAGCAAATGACACTAGCCTGGCCTGAATGTTTCATGCTGGTGGGTAAAAATACTTTAACTTTCCTATGGGTCTTTGACAAAAACCTCAGGGAATTCTATTGAGTGCATGTTGTCAGTATTTTAATCAGCTTCAGCTGTCAAAACTCTTGTAACCCGCCTCTTCTATTTAAAATGTGTCTTCTAGGCATAAAATAATTAAAGGTGCAGGGCCATACAGTAGGCTCAGAGCCATTGCAATGTGACAAAACCCTATGGATAAAAGGTATTATTTCAGGAAGTTTTAAATATAAATTTTGTTTTGTCAGAAGGCTGCAGGGCACACATTTTCTATACTGTCAAGCTTGATAGTAACAATATTTATATTTCAAATAAAAAGATTAAATTGCAGTCTTATGTGTTTCTGGTTTTCATCAATTTTTTTTTACTAGTTTATCATAGTGGTGCATCTCGGTATGTCATCATACTTTTTTTTTTTTTTTTGCTGACAATACTTTTATTTTATTGAAATATTATGTCTTTTACTGTCAATCCCAGGGTTAAAATAACGAAGGCAGACAGCCCAGCCACGTGTTTGGGTGTTTTACAAACAAACGTCTTGCTTTACACCTTGTTGAAGATTTTGCAAATGCAAAACAACAAAACGAAAACGAAAGAGTAAACATGCTCAGACCCATGTGTTTAGTTGGGTGTTTGAGAAAGCTTTGAGCTTTTCACTTGGGTCATTCGTGTGCTTTTTCATCCCAGGGTAGAAAAACAAGGCACAGGCAGAGCCAGCAGAGCCGGGGGAATGAGCTTTTGGCCTGTGAATGGCTGTGCTGGCCGCCTGTGTCAGAGCTTGTTAGCTGCCTCAACTCAGTGTTTGCAAATGGGACCAGGCAGCCAGGGGAGTTTTCTGAGCCACAGGAGCAGAGGACTTTCTGAGTTTCTGGGGTGGCACAGTGTCAACTCTTCAATGCCACGCTTGACAGAGCAGTTTTGGGGCAATGTGAAGAGTGAATGTCTCTCACACCTGTTGGAATGAAGCTGGGCTGTGGCTGGGGCTCTGGGCCTGCTCATTTTGAAAGGAAGGGAGAATGCCTGCCTGCAGATAGTGGCTTCTCTTTCAGAATGATTGCTTCCTCTGCTTCCCACTTGCTGAGGGAAAGTCACCTGGTTAATCAGAACTCTTCTCTCCACCCCTAAGTTTATAAAGTGTGACCTTTTCAAGTCAGCTAGCCCCAAAGGGAGTACCCTCATCTGAGGTGGCAAAGTATATGTGAGCAGTAATATCTCCCTCCTTGCCCATGGCAGACATCACCAATAAATCTCAGCACTAACGTTCAGACAGATGCACCCTCAGAATCCCTTTCATTGTAATTTCCTAGGCAGCCATAACCAAGCAGAGGGGACAGGTCATCTTTGCCTTGTTAGCTCTTTCTGCAGGAGATATGGGCACTTTGCCAGGGATATCTGGCAAGCTCATGCCAAGCAACACTTGTTTTAATGGTGCAGTGTATTGCCCCCAGATAAGTCACATTTTAACAATACTTTAATTCACATTCTGATCTCATTCATGTACACTCCATTTTGCAAGAGAAAAACCCAGACTCAGAGAACTTAACTAACTTGTCTCAAGGCATACAGTCACCAAGTGACGCAGCCTGGTCTTGAACCTAGGACTCCTAATTCAGCATCCTGATCAAGAGATTTTGATCATTTTAGTATCCAAAAAGTAGTATTTGGTAAAGAGGCAACTGTGCAAAGCAGCTAGGAAAGTCCATGGGAAAATACTGCTGATCCCCATTTACCATGCATGATGCTAGTTCCTTCCAAAATCAGGAAGCACCCCTAGGAAGTTTAGCTGCAGTTACAGTTTTTTATGAAGAGAAGGATGAAGTCTTTGTCAGGAACAACATGGTATTTAAAGAAGCACTGGCCAGGTGCAGTGGCTCACATCTGTAATCCCAGCACTTTGGGAGGCCACGGTGGGAGATCACAAGATCAAGAGATCGAGACCATCCTGGCCAACATGGTGAAACCACGTCTCTACTAAAAATACAAGAATTAGGATGGAATGGCGGCGTGTGCTTGTAGTCTCAGTTACTTGGGAGGCTGAGTCAGGAGAATCACCTGAATCTGGGATGTGGAGGTTGCAATGAGCTGTGATTGCACCACTGCATTCCAGCGGTTGATAGGAGACTTTGTCTCAAAAAAAATAAAGAAATAAAAATAAAGAAGCACCTTTGCCATCTCCTTTCTGTCCTCTTGTCGTGGGAGCTCCAAATGAAGTCAGATATTTTTCAGGTTGTTGGTTTGGGCTCCTCCTCCTGCTACACACCCATAATGACAGTATTTTCAAAATGTATCTATCAGCTAACAAGTAGCAGCAACCTTATACTAAAATGGTAGGTAACATTTATGAACAGTTTCTCAGAAGCCAGACAGATTGCTTAGGGTTTGGGATGTATTATTGAGTTTGTGCTTCATAACCAACGCTTCACAGGGACTACACTTACTTTCATTCAAAAGTGAGACTCTTAACAGCCAATAGTGTGTGCCCAGGTCTATCCAGGTAGTTGTGGGAAGCAGGTGAAAGTGTGTGTGATGCTGAAATTCCTGCTGTCCACTACTACATTATATGTTTTACTACAGTGCCTCATATTTAAGATGAAGTTTATGTTTTATATTTTGCTTATGAAGAAACTGAGATATAGAGATATTAAGAAAATCAGCAAATATTACACAGCTGGGAAGTCAGTGGGCAGGGCTGGGCTAAAACGTGGACAGATACTAGATGGTGGGGCGGGGGGCAGCATGGAATAGAGAAGCAAGAATGAACCACTGAACGTGTGTGGGTGGATGCAGGCAGGCATATGTCCTGTTCTGGAGTGGAAACTCATGATCAGGTAGGAAGGACCTAGGCCACAGAGATACTTGGTATTTTTAAATGTTATTTTACCTATGCTTAGACTGTCAGCCCATTTGGAGAATGGAAAGTCACTTGAGACAGGATACCATATGAAAACAGTGGTAAGAGTCTTTTGCCATGCTGACCAGAAAATCCACCCCTCCGGGTTTGTGAATGTTGTACTCCTACTCCCATAAGCCAATTTACCTTGAAATTAATGCTGGATATTGCTAAATACTTCCCTGAGGGACATAGAATGTTCAGGAGCACAATGATCGTTCTTCCCTGGAGATTGCTCTTCGTATTTTATCTCCATCATTCCCCTGATACATGCAGCCCCTAAAAGAGCCAAGGAAATTGGAATCGCAGGGGAAAAAAATGATGGGAGAATGTATTAACAAAAGCCTGATCCAGGATCCCTCTATATAACAGTGTATATGCAATAATGTCATGTGGAAGGAATTCAGGTATGAGTGGAATAGGCAAGGCAACACAGAAAAACAGAGGGAGAAGCAAAGGGACTTATTCTGGTTATCTTATTGGATTAAAACAAAACCGTTGCATTATGCCTTACAATCTTCTGGATTGTCTAGGGCTAAACTGGAAGATTCTTCCGCTGATGTCACTTGGGACTTTACATGCAGCAGTAGTCAGAGGGAGGCTTGGGATAGAATTGTCAAGAAGGCTTCACTTACATGTCTGGCACCTCAGCAAGGAGCCTCCCTATGTGGCTTTTCCATGTGTTCTCTCCATCAAGGTAGAGAAACTTCTCACATGGTGACTCAACGGCTCTCAAAAGTACAAAAGTGAAAGCTTCCAGCAGTCATTTCTGCTGCTTTCTATTAGTGAAGGTGAATACAGGAGCAGCCTAGAGGCAGTATGGGAGGCAGCCACACCAGGGCACCAATACTAGGAAGGTACAGTTTACTGGAGGCTGTCTTTGGAGTCCATCCATTCATTGTGCAACCTTTTTGCTTTTGAGCTAAAACCCATATTCTTTATCGTAACTGTCAAGGCTTCTCACAATCTAGCCTCAATCTTCCCAGGGTCAAACTACTATGCTCTTTTAATACATAACATTATGTCTATAAACCGCTCATTTTACAAAATGTCCTTATTGTTCCTTGCCCCATGTAGTCACCTAGTTATCCTGGAAAAGCCAGTTCTGTGGTCCTTACTTTCTGCCTCTAGCAGAATCAAAATGAATTATTTCATCACCTAGGCTCTTATAAAACCATTTTGGAAGTGAGGAGAAGATGGAAAAGAAGGAGGAAATGGATAAAGAGTCATTTGTATGAATTGTGGGCAAGAGGGCAGGTCTGAGGGCTTGAACTAACAATCAGATGAACATAGAGTTAAGAAATCTGAAAGTATTTTTTTTAAATGTGTATACCCAAGCACACACAAACACACACACACTGAAGTTAAAATGATACATGCTTGGACTCAGACATTATTCTTGTAGAAGGCTTCTTTCTCCATGTCTAAATAACACGGACTACTGAAGACCTATTGATAATATCACTCCATTTAAACTTTCATTGCTGTAGCATTCCTCAGAATGCAAACCCTGTCTGCTGTATGCATATCCCATGCCAACCTGCACATGGCAAAGGAATCTAAAGTATTGACTAAATCTGAGTCATTCACTCAAGGAGGCATGTTAGATGCCCGTCTCCTTTTATCTTTATGTCTTAAGGTATTTAGTAGCAAAGATAAGATTAAACAAAAGGAAAGGAGGGTGAAGTGGAAAGATGCAGAGGGGTCATATGGAAGCCCAGGGGAAGAAGTGGAAGCCAGGCATACAAGGGATGGGAGCCAGGACTGGAATATTACCAGCGGAAGCAAAGAAATCACCCCTTCCTGCAATCACATCAGCTTTTGAGTTTAATTCTCTGCAGGTCTCTCTCTGCTGTCTTCTTTCTCTGCCTCACTATATGTGGTACAAACATGACTGGGCCGTAGCAAACTACATTCTCAATGTCCACAACTTAAGACCCAGAATGCTTATGTCCCAATTTTATTTTCCTAAGCAGGGAAAGAACTTAGTAGTCCAGACTGGACTACTAAGTGACAAGTGACCCATGTGGCAAGTGAAAATTTTTGGTGCAAATGTACATGACCACTGTAGGAGGGAACAGGGACTTCACGTGCCACCATGTGGTTTTGGAGGTCCCTTCATGGATCTTGGAAGGGAGATCTTCTCAGATAAAAGGTTGTGGGGTGGATGGGAAAAGATCCAAAAATGCATACTAAGCTTTACAATTATTCTTGGTAGATGAGAAAACACAACGCAGAGACTTAATGTTTGGAGAAATAGGCTCTTTGACACACTCTGCATTGAGCGTGAAGACTGTCCTTGTCGGCTACAACCCAGGATCTGCTTCAGCACAGTGTTCTTATTGTTCTCAAACACAATTTTTGTTTCATCATAGAGAAAACGATCATTATGACACAAACCACAGCCCATTGACTTCAGGGTTGACAGATCAATCGAATGCCTGGTATGTAACATTAACAAAGGCACTCCCCAAAACTCCTGGAGGGGACATTGCTAACCTCTGGTGTTTCATAACCTGAAATGCATAAGGATAGAAGTCTGTAGAAAAATTTTTTAAGACGCAGTTTTCAAATAGGTAATTAATAGACCTGAAATTACTGGCAGAGGAGAGTTTAGTTATAAAAAGCCAAAACAGTCATTCTTGAGCTTAAGTAATAATGTGTCATAGGGTGGATTCCCACATTTTCTTCATTTAGGAAATTATAAAAGAGCCCATCGTAGTTCCCCTCAAACCATCAAATGACTTTTAAGCCCTCATTGAGAAACTTAAATCGTCTATTTTGTGAAAGATAGAAAGGCAAAATCAAAAACAAAATAAAACAATGTGAAATCAATATTCTAACTGTATAAAATCATAGAGTAGGGATTTATTATGTGGCTCTATTCTAAATTTCAAAAAAATACAGATATGAGAGGATTCACTGAAGCTTCAAAAGCTGTAACCAAACTCCTTAAAAAGCACAAAGAGATCTAACAGGTCTCTAGAAACAAGTTCATATAGATGATCTCTAGTCATCTGCTATAGGAGAATTGGCTTACATATTTATTTAATTGCTGGTCATGCTTAAATCACTTTCCCAGGACTTGTCAAAAATTGGAAAACATTCTGAGATATATGCTTCTGGAATAAAAGCAAAATTAAAATGACATAGTTCAAGGCAAAAGCTGACAGTCTGCATGGTCCTAAGCCATACTTACAGGAGAAATTGATCTTTCTATTAGGGGAACTCAGTTATCGAAAAAATAAAGCCCACAATGTGGAAAGTTACCATAGAGAAGATTCAGGTTTTGTGTTTTTTTTGTTTTGTTTTTTTTTTTGAAATGGAGTCTTGCTCTCGTATCTTGCACTCCCCAGGCTGGAGTGCAGTGGTGTGATCTTGGCTCACTATAATCTCCGCCTCCCAGGTTCTAGTCATTCTTGCGCCTCAGCCTCCCAAGTAGCTGGGATGACAGGCACCCACCACTATGCCTGGCTACTTTTTGTATTCTTAGTAGAGATGAGATTTCACCATGTTGGCCAGGCTGGTCTCGAACTCCTGACCTCAGGTAGTGTGCCTACCTTGGCCTACCAAAGTGCTGGGATTACAGGCGTGAGCCATGACGCCCAGCCACATTCAGTTTTTTTGGAGCAAAGAAAATCAGCAAGAAAGAATGATGTGGAGAACAATATGCTTGTACTGAATATGAGCTGTTATTGACAATACCAGCAAATTAACCAGGGGGCTGGCTGGTTTGATGATAAGGAAGCTGTCACTTTCCCTGCTGAGATTGACACGCCTCATGACATCAGTGTAATTGATGTCTGTTCAGTGATACCCAGATCTGTCCCAGAATCTGTGCAAAAACATCTGATAGTTGCATCCAACTTAAAAGTGAAATACTAGTAAGGACAGTGTCCAGATGGCCACAGATGTTCCCAGATAAAATAAGAATTTTTAAAAAATTATTAAAAAGCTGTTTAACAGATGCCATATTCAACGAAAGAATGGTTCATTGTGCACGCGCTGATTTTGGAGAAATATCTGGGCTTTGCTGAGCTGAAGTGGGAGCAAGGGCTCTCAATACCCTAAGAGTAATTTTCCCTAGCCCTGCCTTAAGTGTCTGTGTGGTCAGTACTGTTTCTACCAGGTAAAGCATACCTTTCTTCTGGAATATCTGGGATCATTTGTTCCACAAGAATGACAGTCTCTTCTTTTAACTTCCATCATGAAGTCACCTCAAAGGAGGCTGAGCACCCCAGGGGTCCGTCTTTGCCCATACCAAAGTCTGCAAGGTCCTGATTCCTCATCTAAAATCAAAGGTAAATATGGCAGGTGGTAAACATGTCAAGTTGCACCAGAAAACAATTCAGTATGTACTGTCTCTAGTAGATGTGTGAATGAAAGGCTACAGAATGGCAAAGGGGAGAGTGAGTGATTGCACAGCAGTCAGGAGCGCAGCATACAGGAGTTCTGTTTAGGCTAGAGGTCAGCAGACTATAAGGCCCATGAGCCAAATCTGACCTGCCACCTGTTTAAAAAAAAAAAAAAAAAAACAAGAGAAAGTTTTATTAAAACAGAGCCATGTTCCTTCTTTTATGTATTGTCTATGACTGCTTTTGCATTACAGTGGCAGAAGTGAGTAGTCATGACAGAGACTGAATTGCCCATGAAGATGAAAATATTTACTATCTGGCCCTCTATAGAAAAATCTGTGCTGATGCCTGGTTTAAGAACTCACTTTAGAGTCTCTCTTCTGACAGGGAGACCTTCTTTCCTCATGCAACCCATAGCGACTCCCATATCATCTCACACATGAATTCATTTACTTACTCATCCTTCAAGGAATATTTATTAAATTTCTTCCTGTTTTTCTCCAGTACATTATTATTATTTATTTTGGCACTTGCAATGGTGAATAAAAGTCTGTTGTCAAAAGGCTCGAAGCATAGGGAGTAAAGTATTTTGTATGCAGTGGATTTGGCTTCATTATCATTGCTTTTGTGGCAAAAGTAGTGAATATTAATAACACAATATTAATAATAGTTCATGTTTACTGAGCTCTGGCTATACATGACAAACTCAGTGGAAACTGCTTGACTTCCATCATTTCATTTATTCTGAACCCTGAGACCATGAGGTAGGCATTATCCCCATTATACAGATGAGGACCTTGAGGCTTATAAATATTTTGACATTTGTCCAAGGTCATGTAATGAGAAAGTGGTAGATTGCTAAATGAAACCCAGATTTGCTGAAAGCAAAGTTCATGCTTTCGCAATGGTCAGATGTGTGTCTGAGCTTCAGTTTCACTCAATATATATTTTCTCTGTGCCTGATCTTCCCTTGACCTAGCTAGGGACAGTGAACACGGAGGCATAATCACTATCCCTAAGGACCATGTGCTTTGGCGGGGGGGCGGGGGGGGTGGGGGCGCTGGAGGCGGGTGAGGGCAGCGGGTTCTTGATTCTAACCTAAATGCAGCATTGCCCTGGCTTCAGGCTCAGAGAGGCTATGCCCAAGTTCCATCTCCTGAGTAACAAGCCCTTGTACTAGCAACGCTCGGAGGACACTCAGCATTCCACAGTCTGTTGCTACAACTCCCGAATATTTGTCTTTATTACAAGGATCAACACTGAGAAAATGAAATCTAATGTCTTATATTTCTTGAATAAAGAACATAAGCCCATTTGCTTCCACCTCACATTCTTTTCCTCATTACTTTCTTTTAGAAAGTTAAATTAGGGGATCCCGTAAGTATTTAGTGTGTGCTTAATTATTGGTAAACTTTGTTATTATTACACAGTCCCTCACTCAGAGTGCTGACACTTCATAGCCTCTCCCAGTCCTACAGGAAAGCATCTGAATTTTGATTCTGATTCCTTTGTATTCTAAGGGCACAGAAGCTGCTTAAACAGTGGATAGGGTTTATTTGACAAAGCAGTTTTAAACCCAAAAAGGCCCCATCAGCCCCACGAGGCAGATGCCTCTTAAATCAATCTCCGTGGAGTTGGATGGCAGGGTCTGTTACATCACTGTCAGCTTTCTTGCATCCATAAGAGGAGGAAACCTCCCCAACTCCCATACCTCTGAGATCTCTTCTTTCAGAAGAAAGGAACTTAAGAGAGAATGGATGGACCGTGCATCCAGGAGAAAATGCAAGTCTCCAACAGAGAAACCAGTCTCTCATGGACATTGTTGGCAGAGCATCCAATGATACAACACACCCCTCCTAATAGAAACTCACTTTATTCCATTTTTAAATTTACATTTCATGTTTCTCATCTTCTTAGGTAGCCTGTATGCCTCCAACCACAGCATCAAAGGTGGGCCTGATTTGGTCCTAAGGAAATTATCTCCCAGCCAGTAATTATTCCATAAAAGGCATGTGACTCCACCGTGCCACTGGGATACAAGTCGCAATTTGTGGGGGAGGCTTCCTCCCTCTTCTAGAAGTTTCTGCAGTTACACTTTCCAACAAGGTAACCCCTAGACACAGATGGCTACTGAGCACTTGAAATGTGGTAAATCTAAATTGACATCAGCTCTTCAACAATTAGTATGAAAAAGGATTGTAAAATACTTCTTTTTTTACTTTACTGTCGATCACCTACTGAAATGCTGGCATTCTTACATATGTTGGGTTAAAGAAAATATATTTTAGTAAATTTAATTTCACCAGTTCTCTTTTTACGTTTTTAAATATGAGTACTAGAAAATGTATAGTGATATCTGAGACTCCTGTTCTTTTCTGCTGACAGAACTGTTTTTGAGTGCCCCTCTCATCCGAATATTGGTGTATGCAGAGAGAGGCCAGGCCTGCTGTGGCCGTCCTGCTATCAGACTAACGCCAGCACAGAGTGGAGGACAGAGTGAGGAGGCAGAGCCAGAATCTGAGTCCAGAGGACCTCTGCACTTCCAGTTATGTGACCCAGTCAATCTCCTTAGTATTCAAGCACGTTTGCAGTAGGGTTTTCTCTTACCTGCTTTTAAAGCATTGATACTTGTATGTGGCCTAGAGGACTTATTTCCTGAGAGCTTAGGGAAGTGGGTGCACTGAGGTATGGGTTTTTAGATTACAATGGGAAAGAGAAAGCCTGGCACCTCCCAAGTCTTATGGCCAAGCTCCGTAGGAGCCAGGCAATTAGCTAATGCATTCCGCTGGAATTACTGGCAAATACTCTTGGAGACAGGATATAAAGGTGCTTCTCAAACCACCAAACAATCAGTGATGCCCTAGAACTGAGAGCCCCCATTGCGAATAAACTCCTGCAAGGGCACTGAGGTGCAAACAGAGCACAAGCTTGGTGGCCTCAGCACCCCCTTTACCCACACCTGGAGAAAAAACGAGGCTTAGTCAACCTGAACAGGGGGAACAAGTGGGCTGGTGACCTCCCTTTCCTTTGCTCCTCCCTGGAAACCCACCCCTCTGCACCCCATTTCCTGTCCTGGAAGGCAGGATTCATCAATAAAATCCTTGCTGTCTGGCTCTCATTTGGGTTCAACCATGGAAGCATCGGTAAGGAGATGAGGAAAACAGAGAAGTGTGTGATTGTGGGGTTTATTCTTCTGGGTCCCTCCCTGCAGGTCAACAAAAGTGGCTGTGTCCCTCACTTATGATCACAGCAGTCCATTAGGTGGTTCTTTCGCTCCAGGTGTCCTACTTCCCTTGTTCCTTCAGGTCTAATAATAGCAATGGTGCCCCCTTGGTGCTAAACCCTGTGGTTCACTTAGACCACGATCAGACCTTTATCAACACTCTTTTTATCAAGCTGTCTTCCACTGTTCCACGTTGATTATGATTGGAACATTGAAAGATGATGATCGTCTCATTTAGTCTCCTATGACTTTCTTTTGAGCAGATTATAGTACAAGGTCACCAAGGTCTCAGAATGCCAGATTCCAGAATGAAGGCTGTCCTCTGAGCAGACAGTAGGAAAGTGACTGGTGGACTAGGACAGGAAGAGGAAGGCAGCTGGAACAAGCCACATGGGGTAAAAGAGGGCAGAGGGACCCGTCCCACTGACGGTGACTTGATTTGGGACCTATCAACGTGGGGAGCCAGGGAGTCAGGTTGCAACGTCCCAGTCTTCACTCTTGTCTTGTGACCTGTGATGTCTATATGCAAATATTGGTCATATTTGGGATCTGTAGGCTACTGCCTATAGAGTTTCTGGGACCTTGTTCCAGAGATCTTCAACATACAGTGAGTTCATATTGAATGAGATTCCTGGAAATGCTACAAAGGACCGAGCTGTAATAGGGAGGACATGTTGACTGTACAGGATTGTACTGTTCAGGTAGCTATAATAAGTGATGATATATAATGGTCTGATTCAGCCCAGAGCAAAACTGGAAGTTTGATTTTAAGCCTGGTGTAATGTGCATGCAGCCTGTCCGTGTAGCCTGAGCTACTTGGGAGGTGGAGGCAGGAGGATTGCTTGAGCCCAGTAGTTCAGGTCTGTAGTACACTGTAATTGCACCTGTGAATAATAAGCACTGCACTCCAGCCTGGGCCACAAAGTGAGACTCCACCTCCAAAAATCAAAAAGAAAATGTCTGATTTTAGCATCCTTACCTCTCCCCCTCAACTCCACTGTGTTTCTTTCGTGCTCATGAAGTTTCACCTCTTCTTTCTTTTACCTCTTAAGCTTCCCCATCCTTGATGTCCATTTGACACAATATTTTTTAAACATTAGTCATTCCTTTATATGCCACTTTAAGATTTTTGCCAAATAATCATAAGCAATATGTATTTCTTTAATATAGTCTTTAAACTGACTCACTTGTTTTTTTTTTACTTTACGTTACTTAAATGCCTTTTGCTAAGCAAAGATATGTATGAAATAACAGATTTAATGAGAGTTATACTGTTTTGTCATATACATACAGATACATAATATACATAGTAATGATAAGAAGCAAATTCATATACCAATTTAATTATTCCAGGTATCCCTTGATTTCTGGGTGCCCCAGCTCAAGTTATCAGAAAGACTCCAGGGCAGCCCTCTTCAGCATATCTCCGTGTGGTGAGGGCAAAGTTTGTATCTGTGCCATCCAATACAGCAGCCACTAGCCACATGCAACCATTCACACCAGAAATGTAGGAAATGCAACCGTGAAACTAGATGTTTTTAATATAATATTAATTAACAGAAATTTAAATGTCAATAGCCACATGTTATGAGAGACGATATCGGCAAGCACGGCTCTGGAGAATCCGCATTTAAAAACAAATCATAATAAAAAAAATAATGAACCCTGGGCCAGATACTGTATTATTTCATGAGCATTTTCATAGGTCTGTTTTCTTACTTGTTCTTGAGAACCTTGTGAGAGAAGTATTACCTCATTCTGGTGGTAGGCAGAAGTAAAAGATGGGAGGAATTTCCAGTGGGTCCTTAAATAAAAAACAATGAAGCCATTCTGTTATTTACACACACAGACACACACACACACACACGAGAGAGAGAGAGAGAGAGAGAGAGAGCTGTGAGCAAATTGTCATCCCATCCCAACTACATTTAAGATTTAAAAGGTTGACATTTCCTTTTTTCTTCTCTCTTTTTTTAAACACGCAGCCCTCCTCATTAACCAGATATCTTTATTCTCTAAATATTTACCACCCAAACAAAATTTACAGTTTAATTTGCTGTATAAAATCATTTATTGACTGATAAACCTCATTACTAAGCTCCAGCACAACCCCTTGTACTCCCGACAGTTTTAATTCTTGTAGCAGCAGGCTACTGCGAGAGAAAAACAATCCTGTCAAATTAACGGCGGGGGTCTAAATTATTCAAATACACTAAATCCATGCAGAACGGTTCCCCTGCTCATAATTTTTCTTTGGGAGCCAACAATTAACTGGCAATATTCTAACTTAAACAATGACGGCCATTCTAAAGGAATTGTGGGAAAAGGGAATGTTCCACCTTCCCATGTGTCCTTCTGCACCTGAGGGCGTGCAAAGGATGACCTCTGGAGTCCCTGTTGAAAGAGGAGGTCTTCTCTGCCCAGACATCTCACCCCTTCAGAGCATATATCCTCTGTGTCTTTCTTTCCTGCCACCTAGGTCAGAGACTGCATTTTGGATATCAAGGTGCGTGTGTCTGTGTGTGTCTAGCCTCTATAGCAGGTGTGTCAGCCTGCAATTAGTTAATTGCAGATTCACCTTTCTGCCTGTGGGGGAAAAAGTGCCTCTAGTTTTCTACCTGCAAATGCAACCAAACTAATTACTGAGCTGCTGATTCAGAAGACTGGCCCACCTAACTGAGCCTACAAAATAGAAAAAGAAGAAATCTCAAAATGATCTGAGGCTCCGAACACATGGCAGAGAGCCCTTTCACATTTAAACATCGCCTCACATTTAAAAAGACAATCTTTCCCACCATGTTGGGTCTCAGTCACAGTCTGGACACAGAAAGATCTTGGGTGTTGGCGGGCATCGTTTGTTGATGTAATTTCCCATCATTTGTGGCTCCCTAACAGCAATGGATCCCGAAGCATGACACCCAGTGTCAGAGTTCTTGAACAGCACAAAAATTAGGATGTTGAGCTTGACAGTTCATGCATGCCTGCATTCATTTTTTCATCAAATATTTATTGAGTGTCAACTGTCTGCCAAGCACATGGCACCTAGCATCATGGTGCTAAATGTGGAAAGAGAAGTGAAGGAATGACACTTCACAAAGGGCTTAGCCTTTTACATGAGGGTTGATCAGAATGTTTGAACCAGAACAACCTCCAAGGTTTGTTAAAAATAAGGATGAGTTAGACTCACCTTAGTCAGACTGAGTTGAAATCTCTGGGTGGAACCCAGGAATCTTCATTCTAACAAGAACCCCCAGGTGACTCTTAGCACTTCAAAGTGGGGGATTCTCTCCTCCTATCAGAGAGCATCAAGCAACAACGGCCATAATAGAAATGCTGCTCTCAGTGGGACACACAAAATACCTGGCAAATATCGCTGAGGGAGGCACTGGGCACCATATCCAGGGTTCTCACTTAGATCCGGTCTAGAGGCACATATATCCCATGGAATACTAGGATGCCATAAAAAAGGCGGAGTTCATGTCCTTTTCAGGGACATGGATGAAGCTGGAAACCATCATTCTCAGCAAACTGGAGTACTATGAAGCCATAAAAAAGGATGAGTTCATGTCCTTTGCAGGGACATGGATGAAGCTGGAAACCATCATTCTCAGCAAACTGGAATCCTATCAAGCCATAAAAAAGGATGAGTTCATGTCCTTTGCAGGGACATGGATGAAGCTGGAAACCATCATTCTCAGCAAACTGACACAAGAACAGAAAACCAAACACCACATGTTCTCTTTCATAAGTGGGAGTTGAACAATGAGAACACATGGACACAGGGAGGGGAATATTACACAGTGGAGCCTGTCAGAGGGTGAGGGCTAGGGGAGGGATAGCATTAGGAGAAATATCTGATGTAGATGACGGGGTGATGAATGTAGCCAACCACCGTGGCAAAAAACAAAAAAGAGGTGGGGGTGGTGCAGCCTAAGCCAGGCCTGTGTGCACAACTCCCAGGGGTGTCTTTCTCACTGTAAACAATGGCAGCCCTCCCCAGGGTGTTCATGAGGGGCCTTGTTTTTCTGTTATTATTTGTTCATAATTTTGTTTTCTTAAATATTTTATTTTACAGTCATTTTAGATTTGTGAAAAAGTTACAAGGAAAGTACAGATGAAGTGTCCAGGCCTTGCACCCATTTCCCGTTTTTGACATTTTGCATTAATGTGGCTGTTTGTCACTATTGATTAATCAATATTGATAGACAATGATTCACTGATCTCTCTACTTTCCTTGGATTTTCTTAGTTCTTTTTTTTTTTTTTTGAGACGGAGTTTCGCTCTTGTTACCCAGGCTGGAGTGCAGTGATGTGATCTCGGCTCACCGCAACCTCCGCCTCCTGGGTTCAGGCAATTCTCCTGCCTCAGCCTCCTGAGTAGCTGGGATTACAGGCATGTGCCACCATGCCCAGCTAATTTTTTGTATTTTTAGTAGAGATGGAGTTTCACCATGTTGACCAGGATGGTCTCGATCTCTTGACTTCGTGATCCACCGGCCTTGGCCTCCCAAAGTGCTGGGATTACAGGCTTGAGCCACTGCGCCCAGCCGGATTTTCTTAGTTCTTAGTCTCCTTTTCCCACCCAGGATCCCACATTACATTTAGTCATTGTGTCTCCTTAGGCTCCTCTTGGCTGTGACAGCTTCTCCGACTTTCTTTGTTTTTTTGATGACATTGACATTAAGGAGTAATGGTCTGTTATTTCGTAGAATGGGCCTTGACTGGGGTTTTGGCCGGTGTTTTTCTCGTGATTGGACTGGGGCTGTAGGTTTTTGGAAGGAAGAACACAGACATAGTCATTTCTATAACATCCATTCACTTCAAAGTTATGTGGTAGCAACATGACTTATTTTAGTTTAATTTTATCGTTGTATAATAGTTGTACATATTTTTGGGAATATATGTGATAATATTTTGATACCTGTATACAATGCACAACGATCAAATCAAGGTAATTGAGATATCTTTTACCTCAAATATTTATCTTTTTGTATATGTGTTGACAGCATTACAAATCTTTTCTAGCTATTTTGAGATAGACAATAAATTATTGTTATAATAATTTTCTAACAGTACTGTCAAATATGAGAATTTATTTCTTATCAGTGTATTTTTGTACATTTTTTTTTTTTTTGAGACAGAGTCTCACTCTGTCACCAGGCACCAAGCTGGAGTGCAATGGCGTGACCTCAACTCACTGCAACCTCCACCTCCTGGGGTTCAAGCAATTCTCCTGCTTTAGCATCCCTACTAGCTGGGACTACAGGCACGTGCCACCACGCCCAACTAATTTTTTTGTATTTTTAGTAGAGACGGGGTTTCACCGTGTTGGCCAGAATGGTCTCGATCTCTTGAGCTCGTGATCCACCCATCGCGACCTCCCAAAGTGCTGAGATTACAGGCGTGAGTCACTGCGCCCGGCCTTTTTGTAATCTTTAACCAACTTCTCTTCATCCTCTTTCCCCTCTTCCTTCCCAGTTTCTGATAATCACCATTCTACTCACTACCTCTATGCCATTTATTTTTAGCTCCCGTATAAGAGTGAGAACATGTGATATTTGTCCTTCCTTCCCTGGCTTATTTCACTTAACAAAATGACATCCAGTTTCATCCATGTTGCTGCAAAATGACAAAATTTCATCCTTTTTTACTGCTAAATTATATGCCATTGTGTGTCTGTGCCATTTTCTTCATTCATTCATTAATGGGCACTTAGGTTGCTTCATATCTTTGCTGTTGTAAATATTCCTGCAGTAAACTTGTCAATTTGCTTCTCTAAATCCTACCACGCAAGAGAGCATAGGATGTCATACTGTCTCAGGATATAGATCTTTCATCAAGACTGGGAAATATGGGAAACCTTCTGAAAGGAGGCAGCTTTTTAGCTGAGTCCTGAAGAATTGATGAATGCTTTTAATATGCATGTATTGAGTATCCTAGTATAGGATGAGCATTAAGAACACAATGCTGAAAAGAAAAAAAAAAGAACAAGGCCAGTGGTCTCACAGAGACCCCAGTTAAGTGAGGGATTCAGGCATTTAGTAACATAAGTGGTGGTAAATCAGGTGGGGACATTGTGTTTCAGTCCTGAGATTTTGCCTGCAAAGGTTTCCTTTGGTTCTCGCATCTCTGCATCCATCAAGTTCCTCTGGGAGGATGCTCTATAAAGATTTCAAAGCCCTTGGCTTACCTGGAGTTGTGTGCTGATTTGTGTGCATGGAGCACAGTGGAGAGGGGAGGGGACATGGGTGCCACATGGGGCAACATCCATTTGATCCTTTTATATGTAAATGTGACTTTAAATAATATTTTGTAATGACCTGCATTTCTGTTAAGAAATATCTCTTGATGATTTATCTTTCTGCAATTACGGCAGCCTAGTGATCTTGTTAATTAATGCCAAGGAGGGTTTTTTAGCACCTCATTAAAGGTTTTCCCTTTCAGGACACCAGTGCTCTCATACACCACCAGGGGCAGAGAAAGCCATTTCCTTGTGGGTGGAAACTCCTCTTTTGATCCTCCACTTCTTCCTTTTCCTCCCCTTCTTCTTAATATAATACTTTTTCCTTGTTTTATGCCTCCTCTTCCTTCTCCTCATCCTGAGTTGTCTTATCCTCTCCTTTTCCTTTTATTCTAAAACATAGTTGCTTCTTGTTCTGAAACACTGTTTCAAATATATCAACTATCATCAGTGTATTTCGTTCTCCTGGAAAGATTGTATTTTACTGTTTAATTCCGTGTGTTCTATTCAACAAATTTTGTTTGAGAGTCTTCTGCATTCTGAGTTCCCTTAAAGTCATCATGAAACAATAGTCAACCAGAGTCGTGCTTTGCTGCTAAGACTCTTAATTTTGTCCCATAAAAATAACAGGAGACTATCCACGATGACCAAATAGGAGTGCAGTTCCTAGCGAGAATGCGTTTCCAAACAAGTTTTTATTGCTCACAGACCAGGAGATTCCTGGGCAGAAAAGCACGAGAAGTCTCCAGTATGGCTGTTTCAGCTGGCGCAGTGGGTGGCCACACAAAAACTCATACAAATCTGGGCGAGCATTTCAGTTGGTGTCTGGAATGCCTGGGAGACAGAGTTGCCATTCAGCTGAAAAAAAAGGGGGCTGAAACAGGGAGCCAGGTGATCTGGCTCAGCAGGTCCCACCCCCCACAAAAACTAGCAATCTGAAATGCTCTGGATTGAGAGTTTCACAGCAAGCACAGCTGGATCTGGGACAGTCCAGCTCCTTTATGGACAAGCAATTGCTGAGAGATTTCATCACCACCAGGGCTGCCTCACAAGAACTCCTGAAAGCAGCACTAAACATAGAAAGGAACAACCAGTACCAGCCACTCAAAAAACATACCAAATGGTAAAGAGCATCAACACAGTGAAGAAACTGCATCAACTAATGGGCAAAACAACCAGCTAGCATCAAAATGGCAGGATCAAATTCACACATAACAATATTAACCTTTAATGTAAATGGGGTAAATGCTCCAATCAAAAAACACAGATTGGCAAATTAGATAGCAAGTCAAAACCCATCAGTGTGCTGTGTCCAGGAAACCTATCTCATATGCAGGGATACACAAAGGCTCAAAATAAAGTGATAGAGGAAGATTTACCAAGCCAAGGAGAGAGAGAGAAAAAAAAAGCAGGAGTTGCAATCCTAGTCTCTGATAAAATAGACTTTAAACCAACAAAGATCAAAAGATACAAAGAAGGGCATCACATAACAGTAAAAGGATCAATGCAAAAGGAAGAGCTAACGATCCTAAATATATGTGCACACAATACAGGAGCATCCAGTTGACATAAAGCAAGTTCTTAACGACCTGCAAAGAGACTTAGACTGCCACATAATAACAGTGGGAGACTTTAATGCTCCACTGTCAATATTAGACAGATCAATGAGATAGAAAATTAACAAGGATATCTAGGACTTGAACTCAGATCTAGAACAAGCAAACCTAATAGACATTTACAGAACTCTCCGCCCCATATCCACAGAATATACATTCTTCTGAGCACCACATCACACCTACTCTAAAATTGACGGCATAATTGGAAGTAAATCACTTCTCAGCAAATGCAAAAGAATGGAAATCATAGCAGTCTCTCAGACCACAGTGTGATCAAATTCGTACTCAGGATTATGAAACTAACTCAGAACTGGACAACTTAATGGAAACTGAACAACTGGCTCTTGAATGTTGACTGGATAAACAATGAAATGAAGGCAGAAATAAAGATGTTCTTTGAAACCAGCAAGAATGAAGACACAATGTACCAGAATCTCTGGGACACATTTAAAGCAGTAGCTAGAAGAAAATTTATAGCAATAAATACTCACATGAGAGGCAAGGAAAATTCTAAAATCAACACCCTATCATCAAAATTGAAAGAGCTAAAGGAGCAAGATCAAAAAAATTCAAAGGCTAGCAGAAGACAAGAAATAACTAAGATCAGAGCAGAACTAAAGAAAATAGAGACATAAAAAATCCTTCAAAATTTTAATAAATTCAGGAGCTGGTTTCTTGAAGAGATCAAGAAAATAGACCACTCGCCAAATTAATAAAAAAGAAAAGAGAAAGGAATCAAATAGATGCAATAAAAAATGGTAAAGGGGATATCACCACAGATTCCACAGAAATACAAACCACTATCAGAGATTACTACAAACATAAACCAGTAAATCTGGAAGAAATGGATAATTCCTGGACACTTGCACCCTCCCAAGCCTAAACCAGGAAGAAGTCAAAACCCTGAAGAGACCAATAAGGAGGGCTGAATTTGAGGCAGCAATTAATAGCCTATCAATCAAAAAAAGCTCAGGTCCAGATAGGTTCCCATCTGAATTCTACCAGACATACAAAGAGGAGCTGGTACCACTCCTTCTGAGACTATTCTGAAAAATTCAAAAAGAGGGAATCCTTCCCAAATCCTTTTATGAGACCAACATCATCCTGATATCAAAACCAACACAGACTCAACATGAAAAGGAAACTTCAGGCCAATATCCATGATGAACATAGATACAAAAATCTTCAATAAAATACTAGTAAACCGGTTGCAATGGCACATGATAAAGCTTCCATCCATTACGATCAAGTAGGCTTCATCCTAGGGATGCAAGGCTGGTTCAACATACACAAGTCTATAAACATAATTCACCACATTAAACAGAATCAAAGGCAAAAATACATGATTATCTTAATAGTTGCAGAGAAGGCCTTCAACAATTCAACAGCTCTTTATGCTAAAAACTCTCAATAAACTAGGTATCAATGGAACGGATCTCAAAATAATAAAAGCTATTTACTGCAAACCCACAGCCAATATCAAACTGAATGGGCAAAACCTGGACACATTCCCTTGGAAATCTGGCACTAGACAAGGATGCCCTCTCTCACCACTCCTATACAATAGAGTATTGGAAGTTCTAGCCAGAGCAATTAGTCAAGAAAAAGAAATAAAGGGTATTCAATTAGGAAAGGAGGAAGTCAAATTGTCTCTATTTGCAGATGACATGATTGTATATCTAGAAGACCTCATTGTCTCAGCCAAAAATCTCCTGAAACTGATAAGCAACTTCAGCAAAGTCTCAGGATACAAAATCTATGTGCAGAAATCACAAGCATTCCTATACTCCAATAAACTTAAAGAGAGCCAAATCAAGAATGAACTGCCATTCACAATTGCTACAAAGAGAATAAAATACCTAGGAATACAACTAACAAAGGATGTAAAGGACCTCTTCAAGGAGAACTACAAACCACTGTTCAAGGAAATAAGAGAGGACACAAACAGATGGAGAAACATTCCATAGTCATGGTTAGGAAGAATCAATATTAGGAAAATGGCCATACTGCCCAAAGTAATTTATAGATTCAACACTGTCCCCATCAAGCTACCTATGACCCTCTTCACAGAACAGGAAAAACCCAAAAAAGAGCCCGCATATCCAAGTGACTTCCAAGCAAAAAGAACAAAGCTGGAGATATCATGCTACCTGACTTCAAACTATACTACAAGGCTACAGTAATCAAAACAGCATGGTATTGGTACCAAAACAGAGATATAGACCAACGGAACAGAACAGAGACTTCAGAGGCAATGCCACACATCTACAACCGTCTGATATTTGACAAACCTGACAAAAACAAGCAATGGGGAAAGGATTCCCTGTTTAATAAATGGTGTTGGGAAAGCTGGCTAGCCATGTACAGAAAGCAGAAACTGGACCCCTTCCTGACACCTTACCCTAAAATTAACTCCAAATGGCTTAAATATTTAAACATAAGACCTAACACCATAAAACCCTAAAAGAAAACCTTGGCAAAACCATTCAGGACATGGGCATAGGCAAGGACTTCATGACTAAAACACCAAAAGCATTGGCAACAAAAGCCAAAATAGAAAATGGGATCTAATTAAACTCCAGAGCTTCTGCACAGCAAAAGAAACAATCATTAGAGTGAACTGGCTACCAACAGAATAGGAAAAAATTGTTGCAATCTACCCATCTGACAAAGGGCTAATATCCAGAATCTACAAAGAACTAAAACAGATTTGCAGGAAATAAACAAACAAACTCATTCAAAACTGGGCAAAGGACATGAACAGACACTTTTCAAAAGAAGACACTTATGAGGCCAGGAAACATATGAAAAAATGCTCATCATTACTGGTCATTAGTGAAACGCAAACCAAAACTACATTGAGATACCATCTCATGCCAGTTAGAATCGTGATCATTAAAAAATCTGGAAACAACAGATACTGGAGAGGATCTGGAGAACTAAAAACACTTCAACCATTGTGAAAGACAGTGTGGCAATTCCTCAAGGACCTAGAAATAGAAATTCCATTTGACCCAGCAATCCAATTACTGGGTATATATCCAAAGGATTATAAATCGTTCTGTTATAAAGACATATGCACACCTATGTTTATTGTGGCACTGTTTACAATACCAAGACCTGGAACCAACCCAAATTCCCATTGATGATAGACTGGACAGGGAAAATGTGGCACATATACACCATGGAATACTATGCTGCCATAAAAAATGACGAGTTTGTGTCCTTTGTAGGGACATGAATGAATCTGGAAACCATGTCTCGGCAAACTGACACAAGAACAGAAAATCAAACACTGCATGTTCTCACTCATAGGCAGGTGTTGAACAATGAGGACACATGGACACAGGGAGGGGAGCATCACACCCTGGGGTCTGTTGGTGGTAATTAAGGGAGGGGCAGTGGGGGGGTTGGGAGTTGGGGCTGCATAACGTGGGTAGAAATGCCAGATATAGGTGATGGGGATGGAGGCAGCAAACCACATTGCCATATATGTACCTGTATGACAATCCTGTACGTTCTGCACAGGTACCCCAGAACCTAAAGGGCAATAATATATATATATGAAAAGAAGAAAAAAAATAACAAATAAATGAAAGAATGAATGAATGAGGGATTCTGTGGTCCAGTAAATGTTTCTAATGTTTTATATCCTATCCCTGCAGATTGTCAAATTCTGGCCTAAAGGCCAGATCCTGCCCCCTGCTTGTTTTTATAAATAAAATCTTATTGAAACACAGCTACACCTCTTCATTTATGTATTGTTTGTGTCTGCTTTTCTGATGCAATGGCAGGGTTGAGTAGTTGCAACAAAGCCCATTTGGTCTGCAAAGCCTGAAATACTTACCCTCTGGCCCTTTACAGAAAAAGTTCACTGACCCTACTGTATCCCATCTTTGGAGATTCTGGATGCCCATTATGTATTTAAGGAGTGAAACATTCTGCAGTCAGGAAACTTGTTTGATTCTTATCCACCCATTTCTCCCTCCCCCATATTTGATCTTAGAATCCTCTTTCAATTCATCTTCTTATAAATTGACTTGGGAACATTTTTCCTGGAGGAAATGTTCAGCCTTGAAAATTCTCCTCTCTGCCTGATTTTAATTTGGTTTTCTCATCTTCCTGGCTTTTTGCCTTCTGGCTTGATCTGCGGTAGAGCCAAGTGTTTTACCCCCAGACAATCCAAACCCGAACACTACCCACTGTTCCTTAGCCTCTGTGGAAATATCTCTCTGTTCAGGAATGAAAGCAGGGATTCTCCTTGGCTCCTATCAGACACCATTTATCTTTCCAGGAGCAATGATGTCCAGAGCCCAAGTTACCATGAGTGGGAAAGCAAGTTAGACTGGTTTTCTGTTTTTGAGTTTCCACTATTGTCTCATCTAACCCATCTGAAGGAAAACTCATTTTTTGTTATGATTCATTTTTCTGAGAATTTTTTGAAGCCAAGAGTATGTATGGCTTCAAAACTGGGATGACCTTGAGGATTGGCCAGCCTTAAAGAAAGAGGGCTGTAATCCCAGTACTTTGGGAGGCCGAGGCGGGTGGATCACAAGGTCAAGATATCGAGACCATACTGGTTAACATGATGAAACCCCGTCTCTACTAAAAATACAAAAACTTAGCTGGGCATGGTGGCGTATGCCTGTAATCCCGGCTACTCGGGAGGCTGAGGCAGGAGAATCGCCTGAACCCAGGAGGCAGAGGTTGCGGTGAGCCGAGATCGCGCCATTGCACTCCAGCCTGGGTAACAAGAGCAAAACTCCGTCTCAAAAAAAAGAAAGAGGGCATAGTAGTGCTGAGAAGTCCCAGAAGGCATAGATTTTCCCTGAGTTTCAGAGTGAACGTGGGAGAGCTATGAAAGGGGAGATACTCTTCCTTATCCTGGAAAACAGGGAGGTGGTTTGGGGAGATATAAAACAAATAAGAAACCACTAGGATTAGAATTTAGTACTTGGAGAGTAGGGTGAAAGTAGAAGTAGGTTCCCATGTCACTTTCCAGTTCCTCTCATATATGAGGTTTGAAGGGAATGCTGGGTATCAGGTGGGAGGTGGAGGCAGATATCTTTCACCAGGGTTAGTGAGGATGTAGTCAATAAGCAGATGTCAGCCACAGAAAGAAGAGGAAGGTGTTGTCAGAGCCAGGACAATAACTATAGGTCTAAGGAATCAGCCTGAAGTCAAGGGCCAATGCACAAAGCCCCCTGTAAGTGTGGCAGGCAGCATTGTAAAAGAATATTTTTCCCCAAGTCTGGAAGATTTCCTGCTCTAATCTCCAGGAATATAAATATGCTGGATATTACTCTCATGATTTTGTTACATTACATGACAAAATAGATTTTGCAGATGTAATTAAGGTTACCAATTCTTTGACCTTAAGATAGGAAGATGAGCAGTTTCATCCAGTTGGTGACAGGAAAGGAAGTAAGAAAGATTTGACTCACAAGAAGGATTTGATGCACTGCTGCTGGCTTTGACAATGGGGGGACTGGAGCACAACCTCTTGGAGCCCAGGGTGACTTCCACTGGTGCTAGCAAAGAAATGGAGACCTCCATTCTCTATCACAAGGAACTAAACTCTACCAAACCTAAATGCGCCTGGAAACATGCTCTTCCCCAGAACCTTCAGATGGGCGCCCAGCCCAGCAAAGTCCAAAACATTTACCATCGCGCTGTTTAAAAAAGCGTTTGTTGACTTCTGCTTCAGTCCATTTTGGGGACTTTTGCTATAGTTCAGATCTGGCCAGATGTTATTTTTCCTAGATCACATACAAGTAAATGCAGAGTGAGTATATAAATCTAGATTTCTGTACATTCAGAGTTAGAAGGGATCCTGGAAACACTTTGGAAATATTGCAATAAAGAAAAGAGAGGAGCCCAGGATAGCGTGAATAAGGGAGAAGCCAGGAATGGAAGGGCATGGAATAGAAGTTGTCCATGGGACAGATTAGGAGAGACTGTGTATGTGAAAGCCAATTTGGAGGAATAGTCAAAGAACGCCTGGACGGGAGGATGCAGATAAGCTGTGAGCTGAGATGGGCAGACAAACCAATCAAGGATTAGAAGTAGAGTGACGATGTACATATCAAAAGTGCAAAAAGCACATAAAGAGCAACCCCCCTGGGAAAACCCAATGTAAACTAAGATCTGAAATATGAATCCTAGCAGCATGAGAGTAAGTGGATGGGGCGCTGGAGGGATGGCGGGCTACCAAGTGTTACAGGCATGGAGAATAGTGGATACAAAGCCCCAAGTCAAGACATGGCATGCAGTGATTAAGAAACAAAATCTCAATGTGGATCATTCAGTCTGAACATTTTTTGAATCTCACCTCACTCCAGGTGAGACAACTCTGTCTGGTCATCCCCAAGCTAAACTTGTAGCTGGAACTTGTCAGCTACATGGATTTGTTTGAGCAAAAGGCTTCCACATATGGGAAGAAGATACTAGCTCATTGTTCTGGTTTGTGCATAAAAAAATGAAATAGGGCCAAGTGTAATGGCTCATGCCTGTAATCCCAGCATTTTGGGAGGCTAATGTGGGCAGATCACAAGGTCAGGAGTTTGGGACCAGCCTGGCCAACTTGAAAAAACCCCGTCTCTTCTAAAATACAAAAATTAGCCAGGCATGGTGCAGTCCTATAATCCCAGCTACTCGGGAAGCTGAGGCAGGAGAATCACTTGAACCTGGAGGCAGAGGTTGCAGTGAGCCGAGATTATGCCATTGCACCCCAGCCTGAATGACAGAGTGAAAAAAAAAAAAATAGAAAAGAAACAACAAAACAAAAATTCCTGATATTATCTGAAGCTACCTGATTCTGCAGTGAGCTATATTATTTTTGCCTATAATTCAGCAAAAATAATATAGCTTTTTTAGATGAAGGGAATATATTGAAAATAATATTGGATTCATTTTAGTTAAACCACATTTATCAGTGTTGTATTGATGGATCTTAGAATACATAAATAGAATAATGGTGACTAATGAGTGAAGATGTTATTACGTTTTTCTGATAAGTTTGGTTAGACAGATTTAAACATAAAATAACTAAAGGTCTTAAATTCACTCTTTAGCTCTTAAAGAGATCCAGCAATTGATATAAATAAGAAACAAACAGAGAAGCTTTCTTTTTGGTGCTATTTGCTTATCTTTTACTCTTCATGTAATATCACTGAGTCTCATTGTTGCTATCCTTGCACTCTACTCCTAGATTAAGGAACTATTCTAAAACTTATCTTCACTGATTTTTTGAAATTTTACTGCATATTCTAATTTGAACAGAAACCTAAGACTAGAGTTTCGTTTATTACAATGATTCCCCTATAGCAGGAATAAACATGAAATTTAAGTGCAATTTTCTTCCAAAAGCTATGCTACTTCTTCACGAAGATGTTCACCGAGTTCACTAAAATGTCAAAAGCAAGCCTGCTATAGGAGGCTGTGGGAAAGTCTGACATGTCCTGGACCATTCTCCAATGGAACAGAGAGAGGGCTCCAAGGATAAAATATGAACTGTTTTCCTGAAAGTTTAATTTCCATCACTTGATTTCATAAAAAGCAATTTTCATTATGGCTTTTAGTTTGCTCATAATTGAAAGGAAAAATTCTCCCCCTGAGAGATTCTCCCCAGATAGCTATCTTTGACAGTGATATGTCTCCCTCTTGGCCAGAAGCCACATAAATGGGTCCCCCTCATGTTAGATCATTAATTGTTCTTCATCAGGTCTACATACACTAAGCTGAGAATCTAGGCAATTATGCAAATAAGTCAAGCAAAAACCAATGCATGTGCTCCAGTGAGCCACGATTCTCACTGACAGTAGCTTTGACTTGACTTGTCCAGATAATTGCTTCAAGTTCTCTATGACCCTACTGCAAAATGTGTGAGTTCCTTGAGAGAGTGTGTGATGTTTTTCGGACAATGCCACCATCTTCTTAAATGGAAGGGGTATGGGGAGGGATGGATAAGGATGGCCTTTGTTTAAAACAAACACAGCTTCTGTTAGTTTGGGTTCCCCAAGAAGCTGACCCTGTGACAAGACTGCAAATAAACATGCACATGGTTTATCCAGGAGACGATCCCAGAAAACATGAATAGATAGAGGCTGGGAAAGTGACATAGCAAATTACCTCTGTGAGTAAGAGCTTACTCCTACTGAGGAACTCTGAGAACCAGTGTAGAAGTTCCCACCTGACAGAGATACACAGACACCCAGCAGTCATTCTTGGGTGCTTTAACTGGGGGCATTAACACTTTAGTACTTGGGGCAGAATGGGCTCCAACCTATGGAGAAAGCCCTTAGGCAAAGAGATGCAAATGCTGGCCTGAAAAGTCTGGCTGGCAGGTCCTACAATGATAAATCCCAAAGCCATATTTATAGGATGCCGACTTTACCCCCAGACTTCTTCAAGCCCCAAATCCTCAATTTGGTGGGGGGGGGGGCCTGGTCTGAATCAATTTTTCTTCCATTCTCTGCTTTCAGAACAAAGATAGATGTTTAGAGATTAACTTGAAGGGTTGTGATTCTCCTGGAGAAGGCAGACACGAACAGAACTTTGTAATCTATTTGCAAAGCTAACGTTATTTGAGATACTCTGCTTAGTCGCCAAAATGACATGTGAGTCTAGTGACTCCTCTTGGGAAACCAACTTTAAAATGCTACCTATTCTTAGGCTCAGATACCATTTTTTTGTTTTGAATATTAAAAGTGAAAGATCTCGGCGCACCTGGTATTTGATTTGTATGTCTTTCAATAGCCTTTGGCTCCAGGTGATATAATTCTGACTAGACTATTTTCTTGGGGAGGCTACACGTGTAACCAGGCCAAGCCAAATCAGCAAGTATTTATGTAGCACTTAATATGTATCATAATTACAGAAGGTAAATACTTCTGAACCACTTGCTGTGTTGTCTGTTCTAAGACAACCATTTCCCCCCTCATTTTCTGTGGTATTACTGGCAAATAAAGCTGGAAAAGAGATGAAAAGACCTAACAATGGCACTGTGGGATGGAAAACATAATTTCGTTCTCAGCATTTTGGTTCACGTCATGTTCTTAGAAAGCTCAAATGCGTAGAATTCAGGAATATTCACTAAAATATTTACCACAGGATTCTTTATTATTTCAATTCCAAGTTCTTTTAGGAATACTCTAGGATATCAGATTCATTCCAGTTTCATGTTGTACAGCAACGTAGGGTAATCTTTTGTCTCTGAGGTCTACACATATACACAAACACCCAGAAAATAGTTTTTAAGGAAGTAGCCCTGCATGTCATCCTTATTAGCTTGAAAATAATTTTTCTTATCCTTGATCCCCTTCTATAATGCTTTGTGCTCTGAGAGCCTTCCCTGCCTCCCCTGAACAAGTGAGTTGTGTTTCTGATTCCCTTTGCCAATCTCTATTGTGTATGTCTATTTTATGCCCAGAATGATAAATTCCTCAGAGTAGGGACAGTGTCTTTCATTATAAAATTATCCTCCTTTCCCTCCTCCTCCGCCTCTTCCTCCACTTGCTCTCCCTCCTCCCTGCTCCCCCTTCTCCTTTCCTTTCTTCTCCTCTTTCTCTTTCTCTTTCTCTGTCTTCTCCTCCACCTTCACCTTCTATTTCTGATAAAGTCTTGCTCTGTTGACCAGTTGCCCAGACCGGAGTGCAGTAATGTAACCTCAACTCACCATGACCTCTGCCTCCTGGATTCAAGCAATTCTCATGCTTCAGCACCCCAAGTAGCTAGAATTACAGATGTGTGCCACCATGCCTGGCTAACTTTTGTATTTTTTGTAGAGACAGTTTTTTGCCATGTTGGCCAGGCTCGTCCCAAATTTCTGGCCTTAAGTGATCCATCTACCTCAGCCTCCCAAAGTGTAGGATTACAGGTATGACCTACTGCACCTGGCCTTATTCATTATAAAATTCTTCTTTTGCTTAAGACAGAGACTAGACATAATGTATGATCACAAATACTTGCCGAGCTGACCTAAAGAAAAGCTTTATTCTGATAAAGGGTATCCCGCAACAAACAAATAATCCACACCAAATATCATTCTTAGAGGTGAAATATTTAAAGCTTTCCATTGAGATTGAGAATAAAACAAGAATGTTCCCTATTATTACTTCAATGTAATGTTGCATGCAGGTCTCACTCAATTTCAGTAAGTGAAGGAACACAAATTTTAAAAATGCAACGATAAGAAATAAAGGAAAGTAATCATTGTTAGCAGACAGACATTCACAATATTGAAAAGTAGAAATCTAAAAGCACCTACAAATAAAATATAGGAACTAAGAACTCAGTTTACCAAGTTTACTGAATACAAAGTCAGTATGCAAAAATCACTTGTATATCCATATGCAAATCGTAAATAACTAGAAAATAAAATTAAGACAATATGGCATTAACAATATCATGACACACATTAAATTATTAGAAATAGCCTAATGAAAGATGTGTAAGACTTCCACAAAGAAAGCTATAGAATATAATTGAAATACATTAAAGCAGACTTAAAAATGGAGGCATATAGCAATATGTTGATTATTTCCAATTGTATCTATATGTTCAATATAATCTTTATTTAACAATTGAAAGGTTTCTATATTTTAATAAATGAACAAATGTCTCCTAAAATTTGTGTAGAATTTTCAAGGGCTAAGAGTAGCCAAGACAGCCCTGAAGAAGATGAAAAAAGGTGGTAGATGTATGCTGTCAAATATCAAGACTCATTATGAAGCGACAGTAAATCAGACAGTGTAGTATTGAAGCAAGGGTAGAAAATAAAGTGATGCAAAGAAAAGTGCGTGTCCTGGTTCATCTTGTGTTGCTACGGAGGCATACCTAAGGCTGAGTAATTTATAAAGAAAGTAGCTTTATCTAGCTCATGGATCTGTAGGCTGTACAGGAAGCATGGCACCAGTGTCTACCTCTGGTGAGGGCCTCAGGAAGCTTCCAATCAGGGTGGGAGGGGAAGGGAAGTGAGAATACAGAGATCACATGGTGACAGAGAAGCAAGAGACAGCACGGGGAGGGATGCTACACTCTTTTAAAAAAACAGATCTCCCTCAAAGTAATAGTGCAAGAACTCACACTTTACCACAAGAATGGCACCAAGCTGTTCATGTCGTACCCACCCCCATGATCCAAACACCTCCCACCAGGCCCACTTCCAACATTGGGAATTAAATTCCAACAGGAGACTTAGAAGGGACAAATATCCAAACTATTATCAGGGAGTACAGAAACATACACGTCACTCACTTTATGGCATAGATGACCCTGGAGAGAAACGGGAAAAAGTGGGCCTTGCAATAAATGATGCCAAGTCAATTATATTAATTTTGTCCACATGGACAAAAACTGAATGTTTATCTCAAAGCAAACACAAAAATTAATTCCACATGTAGATCTAAATGTAAAATACTAAAATGTTTAGGAGTTAATGCAAGAGAGAATCTTGATGAACTTAGGGTTCAAAAAAGATTCCTTAAGCTGGACTTAAAAAGCACTAACCCTAAAGGACAAGATTATAAGCTAATATTAAAATTAAGGACTTCTGTGTATGTCTTAAAATATCCATTAAAAGAATGAAAAGATAAACTATAAAATGGAGATTATATTTGCAATCATCTAACAAAGGGTTTATATCACACACGCACACAAATCAATAATAAAAAGAAAAACAATATAAAAATAAATGATATTTAAATGGTTATAAGCAAAGTAAAGCCGCAGTAAAATACCATTGCTCACCCACAAGAATAGTTAACATGGAAAACAATAACAAGCATTCTCCAGGCTGCAGAGTTACTGAAACACTCATGCATTGACTGTGGGAGCAAAAATCGAAGCCGCCACGTTGGAACATTTTCAGCTTTTACCGAAGTTTACATACACATACTCTGTAACCCAGCAGTTTCACTCCTGGTATATACATACAACAAAAATGCATTTATATGTACACTAGAAACCTCACAAGTAAGAGTGTTTATAGAAGCATTATTTGTAATAGCCAAAAACTGAGAGCAAGCCATGTTTCCCTCAGCGATAGAATGAATAAATAAACCTTGTGTTAATATAGTGAAATTCTATGTAGCAAAAAATGTATTGTGGATACATTTCACAAACATAATGTTGAGTAAATAAAGCCAGATACAAAAGAACATATATGTTATGATTCCATGTATATGGTATTCAAAAGTAATCAAACTTTATTTATGTCATCAGTAGTTGAAATAATGGTTACCTTTGGCTGACTGGATAAGGTCATAAGGAGAGTTTCAATTTGTCGGTGATGTATTTCTGATCTGGATGGTGGTTACATGGGTGTGTTCAGTGCATAAAAATTCACTAGGGGCCAGGCGTGGTGGCTCACGCCTGTAATCCCAGCACTTTGGGAGGCCGAGGTGGGTGGATCATGAGGTCAAGAGATCGAGACCATCCTGGTCAACATAGTGAAACCCCATCTCTACTAAAAATACAAAAAAATAGCTGGGCACGGTGGTGCATGCCTGTAATCCCAGCTACTCAGGAGGCTGAGGCAGGTGAATTGCCTGAACCCAGAGGTGGAGGTTGCTGTGAGCTGAGATGGCACCATTGTACTCCAGCCTGGGTAACAAGAGTGAAACTCAGTCTCAAAAAAAAAAAAAAAAATTCACTAGGTTGTATGGTTACAATTTGTATACTTTTCATTCTGCTTGTTATATATATATTTTTTCCCTTTTTATTGCATTTTAGATTTTGGGGTACACATGAAGCACATGCAAGATTGATGCATAGGTCCACACATGGTAGTGTGATGTGCTGCTTTCCTTCCCATCACCTATATCTGGCATTTCTCCCCATGCTATCTCTTCCAACTCCCCACCCCCCGCTGTCCCTCCCCTATTACCCCCTGATGGACCCCAGTGTGTGATGCTCCCCTCCCTGTGTCCATGTGTTCTCACTGTTCAACACCCACCTATGAGTGAGAACATGCACTGCTTGATTTTCTGTTCTTGTGTCAGTTTGCTGAGAATGATGGTTTCCAGGTTCATCCATGTCCCTGCAAAGGATATGAACTCATTGTTTTTGATGGCTGCATAGTATTCCATGGTGTATATGTGCCACATTTTCCCTGTCTAGTCTATCATTGATGGGCATTTGGGTTGGTTCCAGGTCTTTGCTATTGTAAACAATGCTGCAATGAACATTCGTGTGCATGTGTCCTTATAGTAGAACGATTTATAATCCTTTGGTTATATACCCAGTAATGAGATTGCTGGCCCAAATGGAATTTCTACATCTAGGTCCTTGAGGAATTGCCACACTGTCTTCCATAATGGTTGAACTAATTTACACTCCCACCAGCAGTGTAAAAGTGTTCCTATTTTTCCACGTCCTCTCCAGCATCTGTTGTCTCCAGATTTTTTAATGATCGCCATTCTAACTGGCATGAGGTGGTATCTCAATGTAGTTTTGATTTGCATTTCTCTGATGACCAGTGATAATGAGCATTTTTTCATATGTTTGTTGGCTTCATGTGTGTCTTTGTTTGTAAAGTGTCTTCATGTCCTTTGCTCACTTTTTAATGGGCTTGTTTGCTTTTTTCTTGTAAATCAGTTTTAGTTCTTTGTAGACTCTGGATATCAGCCCTTTGTCAGATGGGTAGATTGCAAAAATTGTGTCCCATTCTGTTGGTTGCCGATTCACTGTAATGATGTTTCTTTTGCTGTGCAGAAGCTGTGGAGTTTGATTAGGTCCCATTTGCTGTTGGTGTTTTGGTTATGAAGTCCTTGCCTATGCCTGTATCTTGAATTGTTTTGCCTAGGTTTTCTTCTAGGATTTTTATGGTGTTAGGTCTTATGTTTAAGTCTTTAATCCATCTGGAGTTAATTTTAGTGTAAGGTGTCAGGAAGGGGTCCAGTTTCTGCTTTCTGCACCTAGCTAGCCAGTTTTTGCAACACTATTTATTAAACAGGGACTCCTTTCCCCATTGCTTGTTTTTGTCAGGTTTGTCAAAGATCAGATGGTTGTAGATGTGTTGTGTTTCCTCCAAGGCCTCTGTTCTGTTCCATCGGTCTATATCTCTGTTTTGGTACCAGTACCATGCTGGTTTGATTACTGTAGACTTGTAGTATAGTTTGAAGTCCAGTAGTGTGATGCTTCCTGCTTTGTTTTTTTGCTTAGAATTGACTTGGCTATGCGGGCTCTCTTTTGGTTCCATATGAAGTTTAAGGTGGTTTTTTCCAGTTCTGTGAAGAAGGTCATTGGTAGCTTGATGGGGATAGCATTGAATCTGTAAATTACTTTGGGCAGTATGGCCATTTTCACGATATTGAGTCTTCCTAACCATGAACATGAAATGTTTCTTCATCTGTCTGTGTCCTCTCTTATTTCCTTGAGCAGTGGTTTGTAGTTCTCCTTGAAGAGGTTCTTTACATCCTTTGTTAGCTGTATTCCCAGGTATTTTATTCTCTTTGTAGCAATTGTGAATGGCAGTTCGTTCTTGATGTGGCTCTCTTTAAGTCTGTTATTGGTGTAGATGAATGCTTGTGATTTTTGCACATTGATTTTGTATACTGACACTTTGCTGAAGGTGCTTATCAGTTTCAGGAGATTTGGGGCTGAGATGATGGGGTCTTCTAGATACATGATCATGTCATCTGCAAATAGAGACAATTTGACTTCCTCCTTTCCTAATTGAATACCCTTTCTTTCTTTTTCTTGCCTGATTGCTCTGGCTAGAACTTCCAATACTATATTGAATAGGAGTGGTGAGAGAGGGCAGCCTTGTCTTGTGAGAGATTTCAAAGGGAATGCTTCCAGTTTTTGCCCATTCAGTATGATATTGGCTGTTGGTTTGTCGTAAATAGCCTTTATTATTTTGAGATACGTTCTGTCAATACCTAGTTTATTGAGGGTTTTTAGCATAAAGGTTTGTTGAATTTTGTCAAAGGCCTTCTCTGCATCAATTGAGATAGTCATGTGGTTTTTTCTTTGGTTCTGTTTATGAGGTGAATTATGTTTATAGACTTGTGTATGTCGAACCAGCCTTGCATCCTGGGGATGAAGCCTACTTGATCATGGTGGATGTTATATATTTTTAAACTACTGTAGTAAGTGTGACCTCACTAGATTTGTGCAATGATTTTCAAGAGTATGACATTTTTCCTGGATTGCTCTTCCCCTAGCTATTCTCCTGGCTAGTGTGGCATTTGCAGCCCATGTCTGAAAGTGGTCTTGTGCTTGCCAAATTTTTTTTTTAATACAGAGAGTAAAAAGCGTACAGTGACTGGACAGGAAATCAGAGTTACCAGAAAGCCAGTTCATTTAAGACCTTATAGGCTTTTCTAGTTATCTATTATTCTATAACAAATCACCCCCAAATTTTATGACTAAAAACAACAATATTTATTTTTCTAGCAAACCTACAGTTTGGGCAGTGCTCAGCAAGGATGGTTCATTGCTGCTGCACATGGCTTCAGCTGGGGCAGCTTGATGCCAGGGTTGGAGAATGTGCTCTTTTATACAACTGGTAAGGTGGTGTTGGCTGTTGGCTGGGAGCTCAGAGACTGTATGCTTCTCCTTCGGCAGCTTGGACTTTCTCATATTGTGGTGGCTGGCTTCCAAGAGTAAGTGTCCCAAGAGATCTAGGCAGAAGTACTTGGCATTTTTATATTCTAGACTTTCAAGTCACATAGTGTCACTTCTACCATACTCATTGATCAAGGCAGTCACAAAGTCATATGTAGTTTCAAGAGGGTGGAACATAGACTGCTCTTTATGGGGAGGTAAGAACATGAGAGTATTGGATATGTCATGCTATGTTGGCAACCATAGAAAATAAAATTTGCCATATAGGCCATGGAAAGGTGTTTGATTTTTCTCTTCCATTATAGGGTTTTGAGCAGAGAAGTGACATGACCTGAGACTTAAGATACGTTTTGCCTTATTATTTTATCTTATATTTTTGTAAAGTCTTTGATACCTCAGAAAAAATTTGTCCTGAAACATATGGGTAATTACATGTAGGATTGTGACTGTATGAAAGTCAAATGCCCGGCATATTATAGAAGGGTGCCAAATACTAGGTCTCTTAATACTCTAACCTGATCATATCCAAATGCTAGATCTGGGCAAAACTAAGAGCTGTGGGCAAATTTGCAAGGGCCTCAGCAGTTTTGTAATCAGGCATGTGCATGAATGAGGGAAGAGGGTGGAGGAGACCAGTTTCCTCAGGCTGGGGCACTGGTTTCCTGGGTAAAGACCCTTGCTGCCCAGAGAAACAACACAGAGGCAATATCTGTTGGAATGTGTCTTGACTCTTATGGTAGAGCAAATCTTCTATTTATTTGAAGAGCTTTCCCAGTTCTTACACAGAGGCAGAAAAGTTTTGGATGAGGTGAGTGGAGAGAGATAGTGCACCTGCTTTCTATCTTGGGCCATAGAGATTTGAGCAATAGATCTGCTCAAATCCATGAATGTGAGGTAGATAAGTAGGTCACAAGATGAGAGAAGAGAGAAGCCCAGGGAAAGACTCAGAAAACTGCACGAAATAATCTTTCTAAAGGAAAATATAGCATCATGGAAAAACAATGGGTTTGGCTATCAAAGAGTACTGTGTTTGAATCCTACTCACTCTACCCACTAGTTGTGTGACCATGGTCATGTAATGAAACTGCATTTTAATCTATCTCTTAAAAAATAAAAGGTAATAATAGCCAGCAAAGAGCATTTTGAGAATTAGTTGTGATAAAATATGCAATACCCTTAGTACAGCTTATAGTAAACATTCCCAAAATGCTAGGGCCCTTCCTCTCTCTAAATTGCCTATATTTATTCATTCTTTTTTATTCTCTGGGTTAGTTGGCATAGTTAACATTTCATATACTTGTCCAGTACTCCTGAATATTTTTTTCTAGAAAGGACATATCAAGTCCAGAAAAGAAGACTCATTGAAGTTCTAACATTTTTTTTTTCATGGAATTCAACAAACTTGGGAAGTAGGTTGAGTTGTTTACTATGAATAGGAAGGATAGTGGAGCGAAGAAAAATGAATTCAACATTTTCTTTGACTTGTAACAACTGTAGCATTTATTTAATTTTAAAAACAAAAATAAAACTCTAAAGAGAAAGTAGATGGACTGAATCCACAGAATGTTGAGTAACAGGGCCGGGCGCAGTGGCTCACGCCTATAATCCCAGCACTTTGGAAGACCAAGGTGGGTGGAACACGAGGTCAAAAAATTGAGACTGTCCTGGCCAACATGGTAGAACCCCATCTCTACTAAAAATACAAAAATGAGCCAGGTGTGGTGGCACATGCCTATAGTCCCAGCTACGTGGGAGGCTGAGGTGGGAGAATTGCTTGAAGCCCGGAGGTGGAGGTTGCAGTGAGCCGAGATGGTGCCACTGTACTCCAACCTGGGAGACAAAGCAAGACTCTGTCTCAAAAGAAAAAAGAAAGTTAAATAATAATTTAGTGGATCACTGATAAACCAGAATTTAGAGATCTTTCCTAAATCTAATAATGCCCTATACCTAAGTATATTTTGGAGCCAGTGTGGTAATCACCACTGTCATTGTCAAGAAGCACTTGTCATGTTTTTTAATGTCCACGAAGTGTGGCTGGGAATGAGGCACAAGTTACTGCCATCTTCTTGTTCTAGATGGATGATATGGTGGAATCAGATTATACAGGAAGACCACAGGAGTTGGCTAGAGCCAGTTCTTCCCAGCTCATGAGAATAGATTGTGTGCATTTTGTCCTAACTTCGTATTCACTATCATCAGTCACCCTTGTAGCTTGAAATCAGAAATAATAAGCCATGCTGGAAATATTTATATCATGAAAATTGGCAAAGCCACAAGTCAGTCCTTGATTCCTCTCCAAGGTTAGCGCATGCCTGGATTGACAAGTCAGGAAATAAAACATTTAAGCAGCTTCATTAAAAGGTAAAGAAGGTAAAGAAACTGTATTACACACCGAGATTTTGTCTTTATTTTAAATAGACAAATAAAATGTATGTACTTGAGGCTAGAGAAAACTTTCAATTTAGAACTTCTATTTTGAGTTCAAAATGAGTGAAATGAAAACCACCTAATTTAATTAAAAAGAACTTCATTGTGTTTGAATTCAGTGAAAGGGGGATTTTTAAAGAATTGATTTTTGTTTTAAAGTTCAATAAAATTTTATTAATTTAATTAGTTCCTATCAATTTTTAAATAAGCTGTGGCTTAGATTAAATTTGCTCACCCTCTCTCTCTCTCTCTTTTTTAAGCCAATCTCCTCTGAGCATATTAATGGATCTGGTCTTATAATTTTGCAGATGGAACACCACGGTGCTTTTAAATCAAGTGCAAGTTTGGGGCCAGGATTTTGAAGTATTGTTTCCATTAGGGTGGTGAATGGGAATGCAACCTATGAACCGGGAAAAAAAGAATTTGGCTAGAAGCAGGAAGGGGATTCTGTTTATGGCAGCTGTTAATTTAAGCCAATTGCACTGGGCATTGTGTTCCGGAAGTTGATTTAAGAGAGCAGGCATCAGACACACAGGATAGTCTGACTCTGCGTTGCAGGTGTGGGGACATGGGGTGAGCTGGGGGAAGGAGGTACATCATGCAGCACAATCAGAAGAGGGTCACCTTGGAAGATGAGGGACCTACTAGAGGAGCCCTGATGAGTTCCAGGATCTTATCAGGACACATTAATAAATTCAGAGGAGCAAGTAAAGAGAATCAGTAAACAGGTTAACAAGAATGGAGTTACATTCTGAGCCATGAGAATCCAAGTGTGATAAAATGTTTTCCCGAATGTTTTCGTCCACATTTTACCCCTACATGATGCTTTCCAAAAACAGAGATTTGCAATCAAATATTTTCCCAATTTAGGGGCATGCTTTAGCTGCTCTTGGAAATACACAATGGACATTGGTATATGTAAAGCTTTGACGAGTATCAGAGTTAATAAGGCCATTTATCTTTGCTTAACCAACTCCTTTGCGCACAGAATCATTTTTGGCATCACAATCTGCACATGCATGTTCTGCAGAGCATCAGTTTAAGACATGGTACAGTGGGAAGAGCTTGGACTTGGGATACAAATACTCCCAGGCCCAAATTTTAGCTTCTGCCACATTATAAGCAGAGAGAGTTTACGAAAGCCACCTCTGTGAGCCTCAATTTTTTTTAGCAATTAAACCAGGAGAAAATAATACCTTAACTTGCAGGAAAATCTGGAGATAAGGTCTATATAGAAACCAGCACAGCGCCAGGCCCATAACAGATGTCAATGCAGGGTGGCCTTGGACCCTCCCCGTGCAGAGGCAGGTGAGAATTCACAAGAGAGATTCACCTCACGGGGAAACTGTTGAAATCAAGAAATGGCAGAGAAGTTCGCAGAATCCAATAACCTGTCATCTCCTCTTGATACTCCTGCTTTCTTGGGGCAAACTCAGGGAGATCACTTCATTTTGAGCCTCATCTTCCTCAAGAGAAACTATGTCAGTGACAGGAGTTCAAGGGCTCAGTAAATAAAATTTGGGGCAGGTAATATAGGCAAAATGTGCACACAGGTCAGCCTTCTGAGTTTGTTATGAGCAATATCTATTGTTGAGCTTCTGTTTTCTTTTTCAAGCCATCTGTAAGAGAAGAGTTGTATCTCCTAGAGGGTTCCAGGATCTGAAATGAGAGGATTAAATGAGATGATGTTTATAAAAACTTCAGCCTAGGCCGGGTATGGTGTCTCAACGCTTGTAATCTCAGCACTTTGGGAGGCCGAGGTGGGTGGATCACCTGAGGTCAGGAGTTCAAGACCAGCCTGACCAACATGGTGAAACCTCGTCTCTACCAAAAATACGAAAATTTAGCTGAGCATGGTGGCACATTCCTGTAAACCCAGATACTCAGGAGGATGAGGCAGGAGAATCGCTTGAACCCAGGAGGTGAAGATTGCAGGGAGCCAAGATCGTGCCATTGCACTTCAGCCTGGTCAACAATAGCAAAACTCTGTCAGAAACAAAAAATGAGAAACAAAACAACAACAATAACAACAACAACAACAAATAATACCTCAGCATAAACAACAGTGCTCTGGAGAGAAGAGAAAGGCCCTTGCATTGTGAGACTATCCAGACTTTGCATGGTTTTCCTTTGCAACTTTTCTCCAGGGTGGAGATTGCCTGGGGTTTTGTGGGGTGGAGTGTATCAGGGATTAGCAAGGCAGTCTTCTCCCAGCTCTTCAGTCGTTTTTAACACAGCCCTAAATTGGCTGAGTCATGAGTAGAGGATTGGTTCAGATACTCATTTCTTACATATTTGCCCTGTAGTTTACTCATGCCAGGCATTTTGTGTTACTGGGAGTATTGAGAGGAAGAAGGTGCCGCCTTTTTCTGTGTCAACAGCTCGTGGCTGGGTGGGGGAACAGATGTACATGCTAACTGATCATTAAACCACAAAGCCATGAATGCTGGGATAATCCATGAAAAGTGCTTAGAATACTGTCTGAGCACATGATGAGGGCTCAATACATCTTGATTACTATTATGATCAATATAATTATTATTATTAAACACACAGGTTGCAATGGGAACATCAGGATGGATGGGTGGATGGGGGATGGCTCATTTTGCCTGGAAGCTCAGAGAAAACTTCACAGAGAGAAGGCGATACTTGACTCTTGAAAAGATGAGAATGTGGTCAGTTCAGAAGAGGGAAAGTGCATCCCAATGGTCAAAGAAACATGTAGAAAAGCCTTGGTATGACTATCTGAGCCACACTGAGATGTCTGCAGGTGTTTTAGCAAGGCTACGATATGAAAGGGGCATATGTGTGTGTGTGTGTCTGTGTGTATGTTAGTGGCTAAAGACAAAAATCAAAAGACGAGTGAATAAAAATCAGTTTGAGAAGGTGTTGGCTCTTCTCACCGAGAGGTTTGGAATTAAGTCTGATTGCAATAGGAACATGGCCCATTTATAAAAAGACATATATTAAAATAATAAAACAATCTCTGATGAGTTGACTCCAATCCAAGTAGTCTATTCTTTTTTCATTGAGGAGTATCCTTATATGGCAGAATTGTTGTATCAAAATGTTAGACAAAATCTGAATAGAGGAAAATTGTGGAGCAAACATTGATACAGCTCTGTAGTACAATTATGTAATTATTAAGTTTGTTATTAAAGAACAGTATTAAGTAGCTTGGGAAAACTAAACAATGTGGCATGAACTGAAAAACATATAGAAATAAAACTGGCTATCAGAGGAATCTCAATTTTATTACAAACTGTATTTGGCCAGAAGGCTAGAAGGCAATATTCTGAAAGGTTAGAGTCATTATCTCTGGGTGGAGGGATCATGGAAAATTTTTATTTTCTTTTTTTGTATTGATTCCAATCCGCGAGAAGAGGGGGAAGCAATCCTGTGCCCCAGTAGAGAAACCAGGTAATCAGCCCACAGATTACAGGCTCCCCAGACATTTCTGGTCTGTGCCATGCCTCCGTGAGCTAAAAGGCAAGGTTGGGTGAGCTTTTGAGTGTTTCAGTACCCCACAGTTGCAGACAGTAACCATAAAGCAGATCCGTCTCTAATAAGGGCTGCAAGAATTCTCACATGGGAGAGTTCTGGGTGGCCATGGTGAATGGGAAGGCTTTCTGTAGGAGGTGGCATTTTGGCTAGTCTTAAAGTGTGGGACGGTTTACATGGATAGGAGGGAGAAAACAACCTGCAACCACTTGTTTTGTCTAACTCTTTAAAAGGATTTTTTTTTTTTTTTGGAGATGAGGTCTCGAACTGTTGCCCAGGCTGGAGTACAATGGCTCAATCTCCACTCACTGCAACTTCTGCCTCCCCGTTTCAAGGAATTCTCCTGCCTCAGCCTCCCAAGTAGCTGGGACTACAGGTGCCTACCACCTTGCCCAGCTAATTTTTTGTATTTTCAGAAGAGACAGGGTTTCACCATGTTGGTCAGGCTGATCTCGAACTCCTGACCTCAGGTGATCCACCCACCTCGGCCTCCCAAAGCACTGGGATTATAGGCATGAGCCAATGCGCATGGCCTAATGAGGATTTTAACTCTAATTCTTGAAGATCTGTAGCCCACTGGTGGCATCTCCACATGCCAGCGCCTCTTTTGGAAAGGGTGCTGGAATGAGCCAGTCGCTTGGTTGAGAACGTGTTTATAATCATAGAAGCAATTACAGTAGCTACCACGTGGTGATCACTTGCTAAGCACTTTACCTCCTTTTCCTCATCAGTGTTCACAGGAGCCCTGTTGCAATTTGCCCTTTACAGATTGGAAAACTGAGGCTTTGAAATATCATCTAAGATTAACAAACACATAAATGCTAGAGGTAGGAATGGAATCTGGGTCAGTCTAGCTTCAGAGCCCATGAGTGCAACCAGTGGACACTGTCCATTGTGAGAGTTTCTCATTTGTAACCAACGTCAGTCACTTAGCCAGGTATCATCACATCTATCCTCATCATAACTGGTGAGAAAATCAGGACCCAAAATATGGTCTCTATTTCCTGAATGAGGGCAGTGAGGTTCTGAGATCCATTTATTCACTCGTCAACTATTTGAATGTTTGTTGCATGAGTACAGTGGGCAATGCCGCATTCGGTGATGAGGATGGCAGTACGTATGGTACTCTTAGAATAGAATCAGTTAATGTGTCCCTAAAGCTCGATGACATGTTAAGTGGGACCAGTGTCCTTAGTGCTGGCCTGAATGCCATGTTCTGTATTCCCCTTGGCCATTAGTGTGGGAGCCTTGTCATCTATTAAGGAAACCTCTCAACATGCTGTGTGTCCTTGGGCAGATCCCTTCCTCCTCTGAGCCTCCTTGTCTGACTAAAGAACAATAAGGCTTCATTCAATGATTTCCAATATCTTTCCAGTTTTCGGATGTAATTCTGCATCCCACCTTAGAAAATACAGTTCCTTATAACACAGAGAGGAAGAATAAATCACACAAATGAAACACTGAGTGAGAAAAGTGACGTCACATCTAATATTCAATTTGTATTTAGTTCAAAACAGACAAAACTATCCTAAGAAGTTAGACATCAACATACTGGTCACCCTTGGAGGGGAGGGTAACAGGAAGAAAGAGGGATGCTCCTTGGAGGGCCAGATGTGTTCAGGGTTTGGATGTGGGTACTGTTTCTACCCATATATTCACTTTGATGTTTTGTCAACCTGTATTCTTGCCAATTTGGGCTCTCTATTGATGTCATTAAAAATATCTTCATAAAATAAATGCAAACAGCATCTAAAGAGAGTGGTAGGGTAGGAAGTGTTTCTGGTGGAATCAGAAAGAGGTCAGGAGCTCCTGACTTACTTTGCGAACAGGGCGAGTCAACTCCCTTCTCTGAGCTGTGGGAGGTCACTCAGGGCAACAGCCTCATTTTGCAGATGAATGCCAGAAGGTGCTCGTCGTCGGTGCTGGCTGGATTTCCCCACTTCTGAGCTTCCATGGGTAGAGGATAGGCTGTGCCTGCAGCTTGTACCCCAGAGCCTGGAGGCCTTGGAAGGAGCACATTATCCTGAGTATTCAACAGGTGGCAGTCTTTGCTCAGCATCACGATGCTTTGGGTCTGCAGGGGCTGCTTGTGTAAGGCAGCATTTCCCCAGGACGCTAATCTGGAGGAGAAATGTTTCTCCATTTCCCAGAGTGGGGGTTCTTATCCAAGAGGTCCCAATGCAAATATTCCTGCTCCTGCCATTCTATTTAGGGTTCTCAGTTCTTCCAGGAGGAGCCTGGGACAGGAGGCTCCCCAAGCCCCACTCTGTGGAAGAGTTTCACCCAGTTCTTGAGCCTGCCTCAGCTGGGGGTGATGGGCCTGCCTCAGCTGGGGGTGATGGGCCTCACTCAGAGTTTCCTTGGCAAGGGGTTGGGGGTCTATCTTTGAAACAAGAGAGAGATAACTTTCTGGGAACCTGGGTGAATGCTCCAACAGAGAAGGGAGTATGAATACTTCATTAAGGTGGCTCGTGTTATTACACAACATTACAAAACCAAGTATGTTGGTAGGAATCTGAGAAACACATTTAAATGGGTAAAAATAGCGAGAAAAGAGACCCAGAGTGGGGACAGACTCACGGAAGGCCCTTGCAGGGCCAGGAAGGCAGAGGCCAGCTGTTTAGGGTCCGCCGCCAGGTCTATATAAAGTAGCCTTCATCACCCTCTGCCTCACCCCAAGCACATTCCAAGGTGAGGGTGCACTGAGTGTTGGCAGGACAGGGGTGACATTGAGCAATTTATAAACTTCTATCCTCAGACTGGGTAGTTCTGGAGGATGGGGGACTCTCAGGCAATACTTTCTTGGTCTTGAGGGACCAAGAGGGCTGGAAGAGGCTTAGAACTCAGAGCTGCTCCAGGAGGCTGCCCTAGAGTCTCAGATGTCTTGAGTTAAGTAATGTTTGAGGCTGGAAAAATATGCTGAGACCTGTTTGATAGGATTGTCATGAGGATGGGGTATGCCACGGGGGTCAACACCTCCCTCTGATTGATGGACAAGAATGCACAAAGGCATCTTTGTTTAAAGCATTGAGTATTTTCTTCTCTGTATCTCATCTCATGTCTTCTCCTATAGCACAAACCTAATTCTGTGGCGTTAATAAAAAGAATAATCTAAAAACATGAATTGAACTATTATGGGATCAGGTACTCTGATAATTTTGCACCTTTTTTTTTTTTTTTTTTTTGAGATGGAGTCTTGTTCTTTTACCAGCCTGGAGCGCAGTGGCACAGTCTCGGTTCACTGTCACCTCTGCCTCCCGGGTTCAAGTGATCCTTCCACCTCAGTCTCCTGAATAGCTGGGACTACAGGCGTGTGCCACCACGCCTGGCTAATTTTTGTATTTTTAGTAGAGATAGGGTTGCATCCTGTTGGCCAGGATGGTCTTAATGTCTTGACCTCGTGATCCACCCACCTTGGCCCCCCAAGTGCTGAGATTACAGGTGTGAGCCACAGCACCTGGCCACTTTGCACTTTTTGTATTACTTTTTCATAAAGCACCATAGTAAGAGCTATTATTATCCCCATTTTACAGATTAGCACATTAAGGCTTAGAGAGGTTAAATAAGTTGTCTAAAGTCACGCTCCTAGTAGATGTCAAAAAGGAATTGAAATCTAGGCTTGTTTGAATCCAGAGCCCACACACTCTATCTATCTTGGTTGAAGAATGTGCCAAAAGCCTCCCTGAATTTTCCAAATCCCTGGTAACCCTAGGGAGGTGCTGGGGAGGGGAATTCATGGAAGAAGCCAAAGAGTAAAGACATGAGAACAAGAGAAAACCTGAACCATTTGTAAAGTATGTCTCTTGTTCTGAGCACTTGGGAAAGCAGCTTTACTGTGCAGAGCCTCTGTTTTCTCTAGTTGCTGTGAAAATGAATTGAAGAAGTATCCCTGAACCTGCCTAGCTAAATCTGATTATCCTAAAGGGTTGGTTCATTCTTCCCAGGAAGAGTTTCTTCAGGGAGACTGTATCTGATGACTCTAAACTGGAGTTGGATGTTCTCTCCCTTCACATTGAACTCCCATCTCAATACTTAATTACCTTGTATTGTACCTTGTTTAATTATTTATATATCCCTCCACAGTTGAGAGCTTCATGTGGTGGAAAATGTGTCTACCTGGTTTGCTATGGAATCCCAAAGTACTAGCAGAGAGCCTAAAATGTTAGAGTACTCAGTAAATATCTGTGGAGGAGTAGGTGGATGGATGAATAGGTGAATGAATGGGTGGACTGATGGATGGGTAAACGTATGGATGGAAAGATGGATAAAACGGAAAGATACGTTAATGATTGGGTAGATGAATGGATGAGGAGATGAAGGATGGATAGATGGATGGATGGGTAGATGAATGGATAGAGAAATGAATGGATGATGGACTGACGAGTGAGTAAATGGATGGGTGGAAGTATGGCTAAAATGGATTGATAGATAAATGGAAGGATGGATAGATGGTTGGATAGATAAATAGATGGGTGGAGAAGTGAACGGATGGATACTTGAATGGTTAGATGAGTGGATGAAATAGATTGATCACTGGATATATAAGATGGTCAGCTTAAGTATCTTCATTTATAACATTCTATCACACATGTATACACAGCAATGTTTTGGGGAACGTTGTCCTGTTTACTATTAACTCCTTGACTCTTATCATCCTGGGATAGGCAGAAGCAATACCCAAGTCTCTCTCTACCTAAGCAGATAAGAGCACTGTACAGCCCAAACCCACAAACAAAAGCATTTTCTAGATGTTTTTCTTCAAATACTTACAGGAAAAAAAATCTCATTGACAAGAGTGGATGCCAAACTCAATCACTCATTGTAATGACTGCCTTCCACTCAGGAAGAGGGGCTGCTGACTTCTGGAATCTTAGATTTTTTAAAGTGTTGATAGGAAAGAGAGGAACTGATAGCCAGTGATAACCAGGCTGTTAATTGCTCTGCTTATCAGAAGATGGTCTGTCATTGCCATGTGTATGTGGGGAGCTGGTGGTTCAAAAGGCAAAGCAGTGTGTGTGTGAGCAATGAGCCTGTGGCTTGACAGTGACAGAATCCCAGGGGAGAGGCCAGGGTTCAGGGAGGAATGAGGGAGGTCAGGGCCAGTGGAATACTCTCAGGATAATCTCTTCTTATCAACAGCACGTTTCCTCAACACACATACTCCATGTACTTAAACTTATAACCTTGGGAAGCACATAGCTTAATTCTGTTGGCTGTAAGCAGATTCTAGTGTTCTTGGTACAGCTTAACCAGAGATAAATCCTGATGGGTCTCAAAGCCTAGGGTGTCCTCACCTTTGTGTCCCCTCACTCCCCTGGTCACACTCTTCCCCTTCTGTTTTTGTAGATGTCACTCAGGAGCTCTCTTCATGCCCACAATATTCCCCCTTCTAACTGAATTCTCAAAGTAGAATCAGATCTATGCAGAGCCTTGAAGGTATCGTGATTTAGAAGGCTCTCGGTTATGTCTGCTATTGGAATTATACCTATGATCTGAAGCTCCTGTTTTTATTTTGACAAAGAAATGGAATTCGGAAAATAGAATAACAGATTCCCCAGCAAAGGAGAGTATGGGGATGACCTCTCAAGAACTACTGCAATTATTTCCTTCAAGGAAGGAGATATAGGAATATAAGAAATGAATGAAAGGAAGGTAAGGAGAGTAAAAAAGAATAGGAGGAAGGAATAGTGGAAGGAAAAGGGAAAGAAGAGAGAAGAATATAGTGTTTACTAAATATCTGCTCAAATTAAGGACAAAGCCACATGTTTTGTAGATTTTTCTCTAATACCCACAGAAATAGCCAAACAGATAAGTGACTTACACTTAGCAGACAAAGAAACTGAGGCCCAGCAAAGTTGATTAACATGTATGAGTCACACAGCAACTGGAATTGAAGCTGAATAAATCTGGCTCCATGATGTTCTCTTGTAGACTGCCTTTTTTTTTTCCTCATGCCTCCTAGGATTACATGGGTCAAGCATAGCTTTGTCAGGTTTCAGGGATCAGCAGGAGAGAACCTCCTTGTTAGACAGAAACTGAGACCTCTATACTAGGCCAACTCCTCATTCTCAAACTCAGAAGCTGGAATCATCAGACCTTAAAACCTGCTAAGGGGAGACTGGGTCCCATTAAAGGGAATGTCCAGGGTTTCATGGTTGTTTGAGGCAAGAGTTGGGAGTAGAAATGTAGTTTTTTGATTCTCAGTGTGGTTGCTTTTGGTACTTGTTGAGGCCTCCATGTAGTCAATTTCATTATTGCACATAAAGTTATGATTAAGAAGTGGAAATAACATATGAAGATCAGATGGAGGGTATGAGGCTACAAATCCCTGACATCTACCTCTACATAGCTAATCTGTGAAATGGGATTATCATGGTATCATGTGTACACAGCAGTCCTCATCCTTATCCTTTCAGTCTATTAGTAAGATGTTTTGAAGGCATTGCTAGAAAGCATTCAGTAGATGTAAACTATATGACCCTAGAAAGGAATTCACATGCCTGCTACATTAATCATGATCGAGGTTACTCAATAGGGATGATAAGGATTCCAGGGAAATAAGCTAATAAAGACATAAGGGTAAGGGACCTGAAGTCAGCATGCTTGATTCTGTGCTCAAGCTTTGACTAAATTTCCTGGTTATTCATTTTCTCAATTTTAAAACAAATGAAGATGATAAGAATGTGCTTTCCTATGGCCATCCTCTGCCTAATACTTCATGCTCCATAACAGCAGCTCTGAGCAAGTATTTTGCCCCCTTAGAGTTTTTTGGTGGCCCCCTTTGATGGTCCCTGCTGTTCTTCGGTTAAACTCTAAAGTCCTTGGGGTGATCTGTGGGGCCCCTTCTTCTCTATGGCCTGGCTATCTTTGAGTCTCAGTTTTTATTGCTTTCCCCCTTCTCCCCTCAGGTTTGTCATGCTGCTTCATGGGCAGGGCCACTGTGCCTGAATCCCCACCCATGTTCCTCTTCCTCCTTAGTGCTTTCTTCCTCTCTGATCTCAGCTCTGCTACAATTTTTTTTCAGGAGAGTAGCTCTTGACCCATTTAAGCGTCTCAAGTCTTCTTCTGTTACATGTCTTCTTTACCACATAACTCTTGGAATCATTTTATTATGTTGCTGTGGATTTGTGAATTACCCTTAAAAAAAAGAACATAACAATAAACTCCATAAGGTTTGAGATCATATTGTTTTTATGTTGTTCATTTTGTCTCTACTGATAACCTGTGACAGTCAGACATTTGTTGAATGAATGAATGAATGAATGAATGGACAGGTGGAGGGAGGGATTGAGGGAGATATGGAGGAATGCAGAGAAAGAGGGAGGGCAGGGGAAGGGAGGGAAGACAGAGACATGGAGGGAGGAATGATCCCCAGATGGGAGCTGATTTTTCTCTGAGACGACATTTATAGTCAATTACAAATGGGTGGATCAGTCAGATGTGACCCTGTTCCTTTATGTGAGATAAATAAAGATGTGACGTAACTCCTTTAAATTTCTTCAAATTCCCTGAGACTAAATCCTTATGGAAGCTACCCTAGGGTGCCTGAAGCCCTGAAGGGGAGGTTCCGTTCTCTCTGAGCTCTGGCAACTGGGCTCTGGACATTATTTATTACTAGAGAACTGCCAGCATGTAAGATGTCCATCCCCCACAGGTTTATTACATACTTTTTTGATCAAACTGTAAACTAACAAGAGAGTGCTTAGCAATCATTAACAGCTGTTCTTGGAAGAGGACTAGATCATATAATTGTGTATTTTACAGTGTTCACCCTGGCCACTGACTGTTCCGCCTCTGTGGCCACGCATGCCCTCTGTAGCTGGATGTAACACGAACAAGCCTCCTGGCTAAAATCAGGAAGGGAAGAAGCAAGAAGAGGGGGAGAAAGATCCAAAAAGCACTTTACTTCCTATAAAGTTGCTGAGCAGCTTGAGGCCACTGCATTTCAGTTTGCTGCTAAGTGAATATGTAACTACTTTATATATTTCAACAAAATTAAACTTAAACCTACAGAATTAGGTTTATTAATTTCTGTCAGGGCTCAATGGGGGAATAAGAATGGCCATTCATTATGGACACACAATTACTGGAGACAAAAATGAAGCCCAGCACTATTAAGTATAATAAAAATGTTGAACACTGAGGAAATTTTCATTAAATATAATCTATTCTTTATATTACTACACTTAATCCTTGCTGTCTACGCCTCTGTTTTTCTCCAATCTATTTAATTTTATTACTTAACTTTTTATAAATGTTTCTTAATATAATTATGATTAAATATCTGGGAGGAGAGAAGAACGTTAGTCTCTTAAAAAAGAAGAAGAAAGCTCTTTTCATGATTTTTCTTCACTCCTATGGTGGTGAAAAATGATTTTTTTTTTAAAGAAAGTAAGTGCTAAGTGGGATTTTATTATTGGGGCAAGGCCGGAACATGAGAGAAGGGAAGGCAATAAATAAGAAAAAAGAAGCAGTGATCAGCAATTGTAGTGGAGCTCCTAATATCACACATTTAAATAAAAGTCCATTGCCTTCCTAAAAGTGTCTGTGAAACATGTCATTAAAAGATAGGCCTAGCTAAGGTTATTGCTTGCACTACATGGATACGTTTGTGATCCAAGCATTTATTTTTTTAAGCCAGGATAGGTTCCCCTGCTAGTAGCTTTCTCTCTCTCCTCTGGTTGTTTTTTTTTTTTTTTTTTTTTTTTTTGTTGAGAATGAACCCTCAATTCTGCTCTCTAGAGGAAGAAAGTGGAGAGCTAAATATTAAGGTGCTATGGTGTCTCAGGCAAACTCTCCAGACTTTTAAAAACAGAAGGAAAGTTGGTCATGTGTCCATGGGCAGAGGGATAGTGGGACATTAAATGGGAAACAGTACAAATTTATTTTATTTGCCAAAGTGTAGTCACTGTGCTTTCGAGCTCCTCAGTGGACGTATTATTTGCCATGGTCTTATGTATTTTTTTGATAGATAATAATTGCGCATATTTATGGGGTGCATGTGATATTTTGATTCATGCATACAATGCATTTTTTAAACACAGCTCAGTTAGGAAGTAGCAATTATATAAGCATGGGATTGAGGGATATTGAAATGAAATAGTGACTCACGCTTATGCTAATTAATGGCTGGTGTAATGACTATGTTCAGAACAGGGGGGTCTTCGTCTCATGGCCATTCACCTCAGGAGTCCAATTCTTGGCACCACGTGTTCAGTTTTAGAAGTTGTCTCTTTTTTTGGCCAGGGCGCGGTGGCTCAAGCCTGTAATCCCAGCACTTTGGGAGGCCGAGGCAGATGGATCATGAGGTCAGAAGACTGAGACCATCCTGGCCAACATGGCGAAACCCCATCTCTACTAAAAAATACAAAAATTAGCTGGGCATGGTGGTGGACGCCTGTAGTCCCAGCTACTCGGGAGGCTGAGGCAGGAGAATTGCTTGAACCCGGGAGGCAGAGGTTGCAGTGAGCGGAAAACGCGCCACTGCACTCCAGCCTGGTGCCTGGAAACAGAGTGAGACTCTATCTCAAAAAAAAAAAAAAAAAAAAAAAGTTGTCTCTTTTTTACATTTTCAAGCTATGCAAGAAGAAAAATCAAGCTTTTACTATTAGTTTCTCTGCCATATACCTTGAACCCTATCCTCCCAATACGTTTATTCTGCACTTCTGCTAAGCCGGGTACTTGATATTTGTATTGTTATGATTGTGGAAACTTTATTCATAGTTGAGTCATGTGATACATGGTATGATGACCCTTTTCTAAAAAATGTATATATTTGTTTCTTTGGAAGCCAATAGTTTTTGTTGCCATTGTTCTTATTAGGTTTTGCATAGTTCTTGATATGTACTTATTCTTCCCCTAATCCTGCCTACCATTTGTGTAAGCCTCAAAACTAGGATATTTTGTCAATGTTATCTTCTTCAAAATGGCTCTCTCGAGCCATCCCACAGGCTCCAATCTGGATTGGAGGCTCATAGCTGTGGTTTGGGGATCTCCCGTCACCACCATATTGGGTGCCCTTCCCTCTCTTGCGCTGAGTCCTTTATCCTGAGTCCCATGCTCTCCTCTTGATCCACCCTTCCTCCACAATGTTTTGTAACACATACCTTCTAGTAACTTCTAGAGGAGAAATGCGTGAGAATTAAAATGCTAAGAACTTGCTCTGTTAGAGAAGCGTCCCCTCACAGCACCGTCTGAGTAATCCTCCCAGTTTCTCCCTGGGCCCTCATCTTATTTTTGTCTTCTGCCTAATCTTCACTTGCACTGACAATATTCTTATTTATTTATTTGCTTACTTTGTCTCTTGGCTTCCCCATAAGAAAGTAAGGTCATGAGTGCCAGGACCCTGTCTTTTTGGCTCACTGCTGAGCCCCAGTGCTGAGAATAATAACAGATCCTCTAGATCAATCATGAATATTTGTTGAATAAAGGAATTGATGAGCTTATTAGCTTGCTTGCACACATGAATCTATACAGAGAAGGAGGTGTTGGAGCAGTTTTGGCCCTCATTTGATGTAGCCATCCTTGGGCAGAGGACATGTGGTTCTCCGAATGAATTCTCTGTATGAACAAGAACTTACATCAGCCTTGCAAAATGAAATCAATAGCAGCCTTCTGCGGTGCCACCTACTCCTGGTCCCTTCAGCAAGGGGATTTCTTTTCAGCCTAAGATGCGAAACACCTGAACTTCAGGTCCTCCCTAGAGCTCTCTCTCTTGTGGGATTTGCTTTTGTTCTCCAAAACAATGTGAAGGAATGCTTGATTCTCATCTTGCGTAGCTGGAAGAAAGTAAAAAATAACACTTAAAATTGAATGTGTGGTGGCAAAACTTGAGCTGAGACAAATTCCAGAGAGGCGTGCTAAGAGATGTCCTCCCTAAAGATTCAGTATTCTAGACTGGTATTCTGCAAACTGTTTTGAATATGTGAGTGCATGGTATGTGTGTGTAAGCATAAGTAGACATTGTGTGTGTGTGTATATGTGTGTGTGTGCGTGTGTATTTATACGTGTGTTGTGTTTATAAATTACATTTACCTTATTACATAATGGCTTTTTTATAATATAGCCATTATAAAACATGTGAAAAATAGAATTTAAAATAGCAGAAATGAAAATAACTTTAAGTGGAAATGTTGATATTTTCTTTGTTTACTGTATTGAATCATTATGTGTATACCCGATGGAAATCCTGATATACAGTAGTATGTACCAAACTTCACTGTTCTGGGGAAGCACCTGGAGGGCTGCTTAAAAATTTAGATTTAGCCGGGCACAGTGGCATAAGCCACTGTGTGCTGTAATCCCAGCACTTTGGGCAGCTGAGGTGGCTGGATCACCTGAAGTCAGGAGTTCAAGACCAGTCTAGTCAGCAATGTGAAACCCCGACTCTACTAAAACTACAAAAATTAATCAGCATATACCTGTAATCTCATCTACTCAGGAGGCTGAGGCAAGAGAATTGCTTGAACCCGGGAGGCAGAGGTTGCAGTGTGCCCAGATCGTACCACTACCCTCCAGCCTGGGTGACAAAAATGAGACTGTCTCAACAACAAAAAAATTAGATTTCTGTGGTCTTTTCAGGGAGTGGCTCACTAGGATGTGTGAATCTGCATTTTCTCACCTTCAAATACTGACACTCTGAGTATTGCCTATTTGGGAAGATCCAAGCAAGTCAACATACTGAGATTATGCGAGCTCAGCTTCCGGTTGAACTGCCTTCATTGATACATTAAAAAAAAATAGGCTTTCAGATTTGATGAGAAAGAGTACCAGTTAACAGCAGCCACAAAAGATCGCAGATCTTTGATGTCTGCAACTTTCATTGAAGAGCTGTTGTCCATCTCTCCCATGGTGGCTGTGGATGCTCCTTAAATTATATCATCCTCAAACTTAGTGTGAAGGGTTATTATTTTAAAAAACAGTCCAGTGGTAGCAACAGCTACCTGTTTCGAATCCTGTATTTTGCGTCTGATACAGGACCCATCACTTTTCTCTGGCACTCACAAGAAAGACCATTACAAAGCAGGTCACGTTATCCCATTATCCCCAATTCACAGATGTAGAAACTGAGGCCTGAAAGTCACTCCTGCCACTAAACAATTCCAAGTAAAACAGAAACGAACAAAAAGGCCTTGGTTCCGGACTTGCAAGGTGCGACGTGAAAACCCAGAGAACTTCAGAACTTGCCTAAGATGTCAGAGCTGGTGAGTGGTTGAGCTGGATGTTAGCTGGTGGCCTCCTGACCCAAGCTCCTTGTTCTTGGTACAAGGCTGAGACATCACTCCCTAACACCCCTCAACCGATGGTTGGCTCTGAGCTAACTGGGACAGGCAGAGCTGTTTAATCAGTTCCTCTGTTTTCCTTCAGTTACATCCCCAGTCAGCTGCTCAGGTTTATAAGCTTCCTGTGATAAGTAGTGAGCAACACAAAAGAGAAATTAAAATGATCACAATTCATCATGTCCAGTACACCCAAAGTGAACAGGAGCCTGAAGTTCTGCTCCAATGGTTCGATGATGCCACATTCTCCTGGAAAAGACTCCCACATACTCAGCCTCACTGAAGGGGTGCCGCTCAGCCGGTACCACACACCCTTCTTGCTGGGCTGGGCCCCCTCCCTCTGTCCATATGTTTGGCATCAGTTATGCAAAACAGGCAGATGCCAAGCAACATTCTCTCTTTCCGCCCTGATGTTTTGGCATTGTCTACACATGGCCTCTGGGGGCATTTTGATGGATGTACTTTTCTCGCTATCACAGTAATATTAACCTTGTTTAATAATCTATTAACACAGAGGATAAAGATCTTGTTAACATTCACGTGCATTCTTTGCCACTGAAATAACACTATATTTTTGTACACTTTAAAGGCTTATTTCTTTTTTTTAATGGCAAGGGTTGATGGATGTGGTAGAAAGGTACTGGTACAGAGACAGGAGGTCACCTGGTTCAGATCCCAGCCTGCCGTTTACTGATGTGACCTTGGTGAGGTCACCCAGCCTCTCTGAGCCTCTGTTTTTTCATTTGTAAAATGGAGCCTTTGAATCTACATTGCACTGTTATTTTGAAGTTTCAAGAAAATGTATATAATGTGTCTAACTTGGGACACAGTAGGCACTAATATATATTCATTCTTTTCAAAATCCTTATACCCCCATGAAATGGGTTTGCATGGAATTGAAATTAAGCCCATCAATGAGTACTCACTTTACAATGCTTGAGTTGGCTTCTGAGCGTCCTCCCCCAGAGACAGAAGCCATTCTGTCTGCCATGATAGCTCTGCCTCTTCATCAATTCAACCAACATTTGGTGGAGAAAAAGAAGCCCAATGGACGAAGCTATGGTGGATCTTCTGAAATCATTATAATGACCCAGAAGCAGCTGAGTGACTCGCAAAGTCCAGCTACAAATGTATTTGCAGCCAACTGTCAAGAAAAGGAAGAGAATGGAGGAAAAGGCCTTAGTCCCCTTCACAGTGCATATCCTGCCTACCTCTTATGGACTACTCACTGGTGTGCTAGAGGGGCCGGCCAATTGTTTTAGAAACTTCGCTATGCTTAAGTATCGCTGGGGATCCTGTGAAAATGTAGCCTGAATATTGCAAATGCAGATTCATTCAGTAGGCCTGGAATGGGGCCCAAGACTCTGCTTTTCTAGCAAGCTTCCAGAGCCTTCTGCTGCTGGTCCCTCGATCACTCTTTGAGTGGCAGGAACTCTGCATTTTGCATCTATCATTCAATTGGCACAGATGCTCTTAAATTCTTTTCTGCTCCATCTATTAATCCCTCACCCCATCTGCCACGGAGAGTAACATTCCCCAGTATTTCCTTTTCTCTTTCTTGGCCTTGTGATTCTTTAAAGTCCCCTTGTTTTCTTGGTTATTCCTTCATTCTCTTTTTTAGACTCTAAGTGACAGCAAACAATGTCATGTTCAATCTCGCAAGGAGGAGTTTGCATCTGGAGATGGGGAAATAATTAAAAGCAAACAAGTAGCCAGCACTGCAAATCCAAGGAACAAAGTTCCAAGAGGGGAAGTTACGATGCTGAATACTAGTTAAGAGGGAGGTTTTCTTTTCAGTAAATGTCACGTGTCTGAGGTTCAAAGATAAAGTTTAACATTTCTGACATTGCTAGGAAATTTGGAAACATGTTGCTAAGATGCTGCACAGATCTACCGAGATTCTCACTTTCATTGCTACTGAATGGACTACTGGAGAGAAAAAAATATGTATCAATGTCCACTGCATCCTACTCCTCTCCAACAAATTCAGATGGTTTGAGGTGGGATTCAGATGTATATATATTTTAAAGCCACTGCAATGGAGAATAATGAGGATTTTGGGGCTGGGGTGCAGTTTGGTTGGGAGGAAAAATCTCTTGCTTATCTGGCAGAGAAACATACAAATGTGTTTCTAGAGGGATTCAAAACTAATATCTTCCTTTTGAAAAAAAAAAGCATCTCTTACATGATTTTTTTCCGCAAATATATTCTTCAACAGAGAAATATTCATTTCCCTCCTGGATTAATTGCAACCCCGTTGCTGATGGTTTTTGCATTAAATTCAGCTGCTGCTTGCTGTGGGTAAAGGCAATCTGCTAGGGAATGAGCACAGAGGGGCAGCTGCCATTCATGGGGAAATTATTACCATTTCAGATGTCACTCAGCCTGATGTGTGATTAAGGGGAACGTGAGGCATCTCCTGTCTCGGCAGTGGGCTGATACAAAAGCGGAAATCTGTTCTCCCAGACTGGCGCACTGCATTGTCATAACCAATGCCTGTCACCCCGAAAGCTTCCTTCCCCAACACACTCAGAGGCCTGAAGCATTTAGCTTCAATTACAAATGTCACTTGTCATTTCTGGGATGTTGACTACATTAATAAACCTTTTCTTCCCCCTTTTGTAGAATTTAATTAAAGCATCTTGTAGATAAATAGCATATATCTGTTTTCCTTCATTCCCATGTTGTGTATACGGAACGGCATGAAAGGAGAAACACCTGAACTTTCCAGTTCCTGGAGTGGGCAGATGCAGCGCTTCACTGAGTACTCCAGGGGCTCTGCAACACCTTAAGGGATTTTTGCTTAACTTGTTACACAGAACTGTGCAACCAGCAGCCTCCTCGTGCACATGGGGACACAGGGAACCCTTGTGAGGGGAAGAAACAGGTCTGCAGAAAGAACAGAACTTTATCGAGGGAGTGGAGCAGGCTGGGCTCAAGTCGGAAGAGAGCATGTGGCTGAGTGAGGCAGAGACCAAAGGTGACTGGTGGAGGGGTGTTTTCTTGCAGGGTTCGAGTGTCCTGTGCTGACATGACAAATCTGTGGTTCTAATCAAGGTGGTCCTAGAGCCAATGGCTTTTACCAGCCTTTAAAGTGTACAAAAAGATACTGTTATTTTGGACAAGAAAGCTTGTGAATGTTAACAAGATCTTTATCATGGCAAGACAGGGCTCTAGGTTTAGACAGAACTTGGATTGAGTCCCAGCTCTGTCCTGGAGCACCCTGGTTCACGAGTGATGACTGTGGTCCTCAGACTTCCATAGGATGATGAGGATTCAGTGATGTAACACCTGGGTATGAAGAAGTTAATAATGTTGCCTATTAGTATTGCTCAGGATGACAGCTCTGAAGCAAAGTTTTGGATGTCCGCTGCTGGACCAGGTCTTAACTCTTTAGTTGCTGGATTGCCTATCTGGCGGAAGCTATATGAACAGAGGGGTGGGACACAGGGAGCATTTTCATCTGCATAGAAGTGTTTAAGTATTTTCGCAACTGGAACAATTGTGTTGGTCCTAACAGGCTGAGTATCAGCCTTGGTAGTGTGGATTGTTAGCTGAGTGACCTAGTTTGTGCAAGTCCTCTGCTCAGACTGAATAAGATACTTCTACAGAGAGGCGTATAACCCCACAGGCTTATGGCATAATCTTAGATACACCCAGAGGTTCCTGGTGAGACCCTCTGGGTGAGTCACACATGCTAAGCACCTTCTGTATATTAAGCACCAGTTTACACACAACGTGACAAAAGTAGGCAGAAAATGCCGCAGCCCCCAGTGAGCTCAAGGTCAAGTAAAAGAGGCAGGTAAGAAAACAGTGAACTGCAAGATGGAGCATCCAAGTAAATCAAAAGCATACACATGAGAGGGGTGTGGACTCTGCCAGTGGGACTTAGAGACAGGTTCACAGACAGCTGAGCTTTTGAAAAAAAATAATTTAGTTACACCAGAGTTTTAAAAAGTAGAAGTATACAGATAAATCTAAAGACCCCCCAGGACCATTGTAGCTCATTACCCAACCCCATAGGTAACACATTTATTAGTTTGATGTGAATCTTTGAGTCTGTTTTTTTAGAAAATCGTGATGGTATGTCATATGTGTGTGTGTGTGTGTGTGTGTGTGTGTGTGCATGTGTGTCAATGTTTACATAAATCGTATCATTATTGTATCTATCAGCATTGAACTTGCATTTTGTTTCTCACCAGTATGACCAAAGGCTCTCCAGGTGAGTACATAATAAATTGCCTGTCTTCTCATCCCATGAAGGGTAGTTCATTGACAGTGGGTCCATAATTTGTAAAGCTTCTCCTGTTGATGACATTTATATAATTTTGATGGTTCATGATGTAAACAGCACTACAGTAAACATCTTGCTCCTGTCTTCTTGTAAATGCGTATAATTATTCAATGTGTGAGATATAAGAATATGCATTTGTTGAGTCATTAAGTATACATCACCGTCCCTCCTTACCTCCACTCCAAGTAGCTGTTTATATACATATCTTTTCACCTGTTGAGTGTAGTTCCAAACCCTTGCCAGCACATGATATTATCATTTTCCTCCTGTCTCATAGGTAAAAACATTTCATGATTTTTTGATAGAATGTGTGTGTCTCACATTTTAATTGGTCTTCTCCTGAGCGCATAATGTACACCAGCCATTTATATTTCTTTGGGTTTAGATTTAGAAGATGATTAAGACTCTACTAGGCAGATAGGTTGCCAGGTAGAGAAAGCAATGAAGGCAAAAGTAACAAGTGGTTTCAGAGGTCTGCAGGTTTGGGGAATGTGTTGTGGCTGAAATATTGGGTACGGAGGGAGAAGGGAGTGGTGAAACCAGCATTGTAGGGTCCTGGGCCACGCTAAGGGATCTGCCTCTCATCCTATTGTCAAAGAAGACTGATCTGGCATTCTCAGGTTTTAGAGGTTCAAGATGAAGTTTGCATTTCAGAAACACGCCTTGGCCACCTTGCAGAAGAAAGACTGAATACAAAGCAGTAGCAGAGAGGTCAGAGAGACTCAGGACTTATTTCTAACGTGGAAGTGACAGGGCTTGACAGGCATTTCAGGTATAGAGTTTGAAAATGATGGATGTACTGGACACGCCTTATGCAACTCCTCAGAACTCCTTTTCTTTCATCTTCCAGCTGGATGCAGACATCCACATAGAAAGGTGCTACACAAAGTGTGATTCATGAACCAGCAGTATCAGCATCATTTGGGAACTTGTTAGAAATGCAAATTTGTAGCCCTACCCCACATCCACTGAATTGAAATTTCTGGTGGTGGGTCACCTCCAGGTGACTATTTTGCACTCTTAAATTTGAGAAACATGAAAGTCCAAGAATCTATCCAAGATTCCACATGAGAGGAGTCTGAATCCCCGAGTCACCATCTGGAGGAGAGCCATTCAGGACAGCCAGCTAAACAGGATCTCTTGCATAAAATCCAGAAAAAATAAAAAGTGGTTACCTGGTTAAGCCATAGAGATGTCTTCTATTTGTTAAAGAAGTTAGACTGGTCTAAAATGACCAATACACAGTTCATTTAAACAAAGGTCCAGATTTCTGCTCAGTGGTTCTCCTAGCAGACATTTTTAAATCCCGTCTCTGGGAGGAGAATAGTTCATAATCAGTGGCCAGATTTGCATCTTCCACAGGAGAGTAAAACTAGGACTTATGTTTTCAGTCGTCTGTGGAGTGAGGAGAGGACCAGGACCAATTTCACTGACTCAGTAAAGGTCTTAAGTGCTGATGGAATACTTTTAAGGATGATTCTTTTTCCTAGCTTGGGTCTGACACACTACATGTAGAAGTGGCCCGAGTGATTTCTCCACTGGGAGAAAGACCTAGAGAGTAAAAACAGGGAAAAAATATTTCTTCTCAAATTTCTCCTTCTCCTCCATCACCTTTACCACCTTTAATCTCAGTTCTCCCCTGAAGAACAAACACCTGCATCACAGCTTGCTTTCCGCCGAGTATCCTATATTCCTCTATCTGGAGAGATAAAAGAAAAATGGTAGCAAACTGTTTTCACTTTGTGTGGTTGCATCACCGTGTCCCTAGTGTCTCTGTAGATCACTGGGTTGAGAGATTCTGAAGCTCTGTTGTAACACGGTGGATGATAAGGCTAGACCTTGTATCCCCACCCAAATCACATCTTGAATTATGATCCCCACGTATTGAGGTAGAGACCTGGTGGAAGGTGATTGGATCATTGGGGGCTAGTTTCTCTCATGGTGTTCTCATGATGGTCAGGGAATTCTCATGAGATCTGATGGTTTGAAAGATGGTAGTTTTTCCTGTGCTCACACATGCTCTCTCACCTGCCACCATGTAGGACGTGCCTGCTTCCCCTTCTGCCATGATTGTGTTTCCCAAGACCTCCCCAGCCATGTGGAACTATGAGTCAATTAAACCTCTCTTCTTGATAAATTACCCAGTCTCAGGCAGTTCCTTATAGTGGTATAAAAATGGACTAATACAGGGAGAGAAAATGCCAGTCATTGAATTGTCATCACAACATTCTCTAACCCTGTGCTGGTGAATGCCTTACTTGTCCTTTCTGCGAACCTTCTTCCCTGACTCTGCACACTTCCTTTTTATTTATTTTTCTTGAGGCAGAGTCTTGCCATGTTACCAGGCTGGAGTGCAGTGGCATGATCTTGGCTCACTGAAACCTCCACTCCCTGGGTTCAAGCGATTCTCCTACCTCAGCCTCCCACGTAGCTGGGACTACACGTGCGTGCCACTATGCCCTGAAAACTTTTATATTTTTAGTAAAGATGGGGTTTCACCATGTTGGCCAGGATAGTCTCGATCTCCTGACCTTGTCATCTGCCTCCCTCGGCCTCCCAAGTGCTGGGATTACAAGGAGCGAGCCACTGCACCTGGTCTACTCTACACACTTTCTGTTCTGCCTACAGAATGAAAATTCACCCAGGGGTCTTGGGATTTCCTCTGTGGATTCTTCAGGGTTGATTCCAGGAGCCTCTGTCTCCTGTACGAATTTCCCATTGGCCTCTCAGAAGGTCTGTGACTTGGAAAGAACTGATACCTTGTGACTTCTTTACTCCTAAAGCAGTAGTTCTGGGTTGAAGAGCATCTTTGGATACTGACTCTGGAACAGGCCTGTGCAGTGAGGCCACTCAACCCAATGCCTCTATCCCAGGAGCCAGTCAACCATAGCATGTTGCCCAAATGTGGCCTCCCACCTGTTACCGTACAGCTCACAAACTAAGAATGGTTTACACAGTTAAAAAGATAAAAGAATAATGAAGAAAACATCTGGTGACACATGAAAAGTATTTAGTGATACATGTAATGAAAAATTATATAAAATTCAAAATTTCAGTGTCCGTAAATACATTTTACACACGCACAGCCATGCTTCCTTGTTTACGTGTGTGGCAGCTTTTCCGTTCCAGTGGTAGGGTTGGCGAGTTGAAATGAAGACTGGGTTGACCTGCAAAATCTGGAATGTTTCATATCTGACGTTTTGCAGAAAACATTTGTCAATCTCTGCTCTATCAAGTTGGGAAACTGGAGGCTAATGGGAACCCTTTCTCATGCTGTCAAATAGATTTCCTGGATTGACATGTCCTTGGTGTGGCTACTTATTAAATTATTGGGCAGGATAGGGTGGTTTTGAGGGTTTTCCTCTTTGAAAACCGGGTTTTGGGTGGGGTGGAGAGTTGGTCAGATGTCTAACCTGAAGCTCACATAGGTATGAAAGTGCACGTTTTGTCAGTGGTGGATTTCACCTTGGGGAGAAGAACAGATAGAAGCTTTAACATAGAGGCCTCTGCTTTTGCAGGTGCCATACTTTTTAATTAGGGTGTGGATTGGTGAGGACCAACTCCATCTCAGAGCCATCATGGAAAGGGGGTGGAATCCATCAGACATCAAACAAATGGCTTTGGGTGAGAGCATCTTACAACCAGCACATACATTATTGCCGGGCTCACCATTCCCAACAGGAGCTCAGAAAATCAAGATCAGATTCCGAATGGCATTTCCAGCCGTCCCTGGAAATGGGGGGAAATCAGTTTTATTTATTAATTCCATCTTGCTGGCTACCAATTTGGTGCGAACAGTTATGTTTTGCAGCATGTTTCCACCTTGCAACTCGCAGAGTTAATTTAATGAAATGAGTAGTCTTGTGATGACCTGAAGGGGGAAAACACATTAATCTGGAAACTATCAAAGCCGTCTGACATGTATTATTGTAGGACTCAGAAAAAATAAACAGTTTATGTAGAAGATTAAGTGGCAGTGTGGATTTGCTTTTGACATATCTTGTCTCCAAATCTAAGTTGGGAATTTATTATCACGCCATCATGTCACAGCTATCTCATTTATATGATAACACATCTGTAATGTTTTACAAGTGCAGCACTACTTGTTCGAAATGGGGCTTTTTTAAGTCCTAAATTATAGTACCTGGAGAGGCATGCATAATTATAGTGCGTGTTAGCAAATGAGAGGGTGCATTTTCCACCCGCACTCAGCATTAATCGTCAGCACAGTGGGTGCAATAAAATCATAATTGCTTCTTCCAAACTTCTCATCTGAGCTGCACAGGTTGAAGGCGGTGGTTTGGTGGGGAGATGCCAAACATCGTGGTGGGTGGAGGCTTCACTGTCATCTTTCCAGAGAGTCCCTGGATTGTGTGGCTGGAATTGACTGTGAGTTCAGACTGAGAGCCAGACCCCACTGGAGCTGCACATTCCGCTTCCCTCATCTTGACAATACTCTCAAGTCAGCACATGAGAAAACAGTACAGAATGGTGATTGTGGTTCCTGTTTTCTGGATGCAGGTTTGGATTCCAGCCCTGCTCAATTTTAGACAAATTATCTCCTTATCTGAATAGCTGTTTTCTCATCTGCAAATGAAAGATGGTAGCTCCTAGCTCACAGTGTTCTTAAAGCAATTCACAATGCTTACAAAGCACAAATTATACTTGCAATAAGCGGTCGATGATATTCCAGCTCTCCCTCTGAAACATCATTGTCTAAGCTCACACCGTCCAATAGGGCATCACTGGCCACATTTGGCTAGAGAGCACTGGAAACGTGAACAGTCCCAGTTAAAAAGGGCTGTAAATACAAAATACCTACTGAGTTTTGAGGGTTTAGTATTGGAAGAGACTGTAAACTATCTCAATATTTTTTTCTATTGATTACATTTTGAAGCAATAGTATTTTGGCAATATTGGCTTAATTCTATTAAAATAAACGTTTCCTATTTCTACTTTAATTTTTTATTTGTGGCCACTAAAACATTTAAAATCATGTAAAAAGCTCACATTTTATTTTTATTAGATAGTGCTGTTCTAAACAAATGAACGCTGGGGAGAACACTATGTGAGTTTATGTTTAGAGTCGCAATTCATGTTTCTTGGCATTATTAATATCATCATTGATTTATTCTTAACTTACTTTGGAAAAAAATATTGCAGATACATTTGTAGGGAAAACAGAGAAGAGCGAACAAATGCTGTGAGCCACCGAATTTAAATCCTAGCTCCCTGGTAGCCAAGGCAAAGAAAGAAGTACCTGGATCATCTGGATGTCTTTTTAGAAGGGATGGGATTCATTTGGAAAGCATGGCTTTCTCCTAGCACTGAATTCTTGACAGGCTGTTTTCTGGTGCAATACTGAAATTGCATGTCCACTTTTACCTTTCCATCCTCTCCAAACAAGGCTTGTATGAAGTCAGAATGCTGTGAGTCATGCAAACTCAGTGATGATAATTACACCTCCCTTTGTTTACGCAAAGTATCTTAGTTGATCCTCGAAGCAGCCCTCTAGGATGGGCCGTGCAAGGACTATTTTTCCTTTCTTATATATGACAAACCTGAAGACCGGGGAGGATGTCAGTGGCTTGCTCAAGTATTTGTAGCCAGTAAGCAGCAAGGCCAAGACTCAAACCCTCATTGCCCAAAGTGGAAACTCCCTGTGCTTTTGGCAATCTTGTATACTTTAGCATGAAAGACACTCAAGAGAGAAAGCAGAGAGCGTCAGGCCCCTTGCCAATAAAGGGGACACATAGGCAAATGGGAGGATGATGGCTCCCCAGATGAAATTCTGTTTAACCAAATAGAAGAAATAGATGCTTATACACATATTCCACAATTTTACTAACTGTGACACACTTAAATTAAAATATTTTCTATCTTGGCCTCCAGGGGTGACTGGTCTTAGAGCACATTGCTTGCTTACCTCTAAGAACAGTTCCCCTGGAAACTTAACGCATATGTAAATCACCTGGGACCTTGTTACAATGCAGATTTTCAGTGAGAGGACTTGGGAGGGCCTGGGTGCCATCATTTCTCCAGCTCCCAGGTAATGCCTAGCCTCTTGGTCTGAGGTTTGAGTAGTGAGGTCTACTATGTTTGTTCTCTGCTTTTCTCCCAAAAGGCCTCAACCATAGATTTTTTTTTTTTTTTTTGAGATGGAGTCTTGCTCTGTTGCCCAGGCTATAGTACAGTGGCACGATCTCAGCTCACGGCATCCTCTGCCGCCTGGGTTCCAGCGATTCCCCTACTCAGCGTCCTGAGTAGCTGGGACTACAGACCACCTCACTCGGCTAATTTTTTTGTATTTCAGTAGATATGGGGTTTCTATTGGTCAGGATGTTGGTCATGTTGGTCAGGATGGTCTCAATCTCCTGACCTTGTGATCTGCCTGCCTCGGCCTCCCAAAGTGCTGGGAGTACAGGCGTGAGCCAACCACACACTTTTATACAAACAGAAGAGTACTGATTCTCAAACTTGGCTATAAATGAAAAACTCCCTGGGGGCTTCTAATGAACACTGATGCCTGAGACTTTCCCTAGACCAATTAAATCACAGCGTCTGCAAGTGGGGCTCTGAGGTTGATAAATTTTCACCTCTCCCCAGGTATTCTAATCTGCATCTGTGCTAAAAGCTTTACGTTTGAGACCAATGGGACATACAGTTTATTTTCCTCTGCCTAGGAAGTACCTGAGAATATCGTCATTCATTCTTACATTCAACTACTGAGAACCAATGACATGTAAGGGACTAGAAGTGGCATGCAAGGTCCTCGCCTTCTTCTCAGTGTGTGTTTTCTAGTGGGTTAAAGTGCTGCTGTAAAGGTCTCTGAGAAGAGCAACAGGACCAAATAAATAGTAAGTGCCTTGAGGCAAATACAATGGAAATGGGAGAGAGTGAAAGGTGGAGGTTCATGGTGGGGGTTTAGATAAAGTATCAACTTTCAGGGAGAGTTGAGAGAAAAGAGAATGGCCCCCATTGAAAACAAAGGAGAAGGAGATTTTGGTAGAAGGAAACCCCAAGCTCACAGGTGGAGCCAGCTACCAGGAAGCCAAAGTTGGGAACTCAGCTGTTTTCAACCTAGGACAGCTTTTAGAAACATTGGTAGAGAATTGTAAAAATCTAGGTTCCCGTGTTCCACCTTCATTTTAGTTCACTGGAATTTACAGAGTGGGGCCTGGGTCTTGTCATGGAGATGTTAAAAGCGACTTGGGTGATTCTGATTCTGCCCCTAGAGGCAGGAGCCCCAGTGTAGACACTGAAAAGCACAAGCTTGAGCCAGAAATCAAAGGTGTGTTGGCAGCCCTTGCCTTCAATAAGCCCACAGCTCAACCATCTTCTCCACACTACAGACACAGTAGTCTAAACAGCCTCTAGAATTCCCATATCACTTCCTTTCTTTTCCTTTTCAATAAACAGCTGGTGAGTATGACATTAATTTAACTGTAATGACTGCTTTTAATTTTCATTTTAAATCTATATGCTTACTATATATTGGGTTGCTGGCTGGTGCCAACTGCCCTGGCCACATGTCTGGTTTTCATTTCGTCTCTGAGTTCCTTTAGGGTAGTCGTCTTCAGAGGCCTGGTATAATGCATAACCCTAATTGCAATGTGGAATTAAGTTGGTGCTGACTGTAGCATTTTCAGTTTCAAAATCAAGAAAAGTATCTCCTAGGAGGGAGGGGGAAAGAAAGGTCTCTCAGGGTTCCACTCCCTTACCAAGGCCTTATCTTTGTACATTTTTTTACATTCAACATTTTTTTAATTGAGTGCATAATGTTGCTATAAAATAGCCATTTAGATTATGTGGTCAGCCTGCTGGCTTATATGTGTCTCTTCTCGGTTTCAAAATGTCCCCTTCTCCTCTGACTCTGACACGGGCCTGGTTTCCCACTAAAAATGCTGGCAGCTTGAAAGTGAGGATAGAAATGCAGGCTGCGCCCCTTCTCCCAAGTTATGCTCTGTGCTGAGTCCTTCCTGGAACCTTCCCAGTCTGGAGGGAAGCTAAGTTGTCAGCTGATAATCATTTCCAACAATTGTTGGCCGGAGATCCACTATGAAAAGGATTAAATCTCATATTTTCACATTAAATGTATAAGAAAAAAGAAGGATTTTTCTCCAAGATGGTAAATACTTTCAGTGAACCAGGATGGGGCCATGATGTTGAAAATTTGCCTGTGTTCTATTCTAGTTCATGGAAAAAGCTGGATAAAAAGTTGAGCAGTGGATGGAAAATAAGCTAAGCTGGGCTTGGTTATGTGGGATGGGGAGGGGAAGGATAAACCAGAGGCAGTCCCTGTGCCCAGCCCTCTGCTAGATGCCTAATCCTCACTGCATAAATATTTGCTGAAAGAAAGTCAGTCAATAACATAGATAAGTTGATTTTCTTTCAAAATAGTTTCTTTGTATTGGCTCTGTCTTCAATTTGTTTCTTCATGCACCAGTGCTATTTATTGAGTAGCTGCTGTCCTGGGTTTTGGGGACCACAGGAGCCCCTGCAGACAGCACATGAACAAGGCAGTCCTGTCGACACCCCTTGTGAGCCTCCCAGTGTAGCAATAAGAAGGAAGAAGCTGGGCCCGGTGGTTCATGCCTGTAATCCCAGCACTTTGGGAGGCCAAGGCAGGCAAATCACAAGGTCAGATGTTCGAGACTAGCCTGGCCAGCATGGTGAAACCCCGTCTCTACTAAAAATACCAAAAACTAGCTGAGAATGGTGGTGCGCACCTGTAATTCCAGCTACTTGGGAGGTTGAGGCAGGAAAACTGCTTGAACTTGGGATGTGGAGGTTGCAGTGAGCCAAGATTGCGCCACTGCACTCCAGCCTGGGTGACAGAGCGTGACTCCATCTAGAAAAAAAAAAAAAAAAAAAAGAAGGAAGAAATCATTCAATGAGCAGTACGTGTCGTGAGTGGTTTTGTAAGGAGTGAGTGATGCTGTGGGTACCAGCAGGTGCCTGACCCAAACTGAAAGGGACAGAAAGGCTGACAGTTATTAAGAGGACTTTGAGTCTGAGCCTCCAAGGGTGAGTCAGACTTGATCTTTGTTCAGGGACCCTTTGTTTCTCACTGGAGCTACAGATGAAGCCACCTAGCTATTCTTTCTGCCAGTCTAGCGTGATTCTCCCTATGCTGTGGCCATCATTGCTTTATATTAAATTCATCCCTGGTTTCCCCACCTGACAGGCTTCTTTCTGTGCTGTGCTGTGCCCCTGAGGATGTTAGGGATGCACACTGGCCGGCAGGGTCACATGTTACAACTCCGTCACTCCCAGGCACTCTAGAGCTCCTATTTTCTCAGGATTTCCTGCCCCTTCCACGTTCCCCCAGTGCCTCCCTGAATGTCTTTGCATGAAGACTTTTCCTCCTAATCTCAGCGGCTCATCCTAGGCCTCCCAGTTCCTCTCCTATCCAGTTTCCGGTATTATGACTCCATCCTCTTGCACCATCCTCTTTTCTTCAATTCCTTCTTCTCATTTCCCCCCAATATTCTCCCCAGGACCCCCTGTCCTTTCTAGTTCTCTTAGTTGCTCCTATTTGCCCTAGCCTCCCATGACTTCTCAGAGCCTGTCGATGTTACGTAACTGCTTATTAAAAATGAAAGTGTTGTGTGCACATAAAAATGGGTAAACTGTAAAGCAAAGTATGAGTTAAGGTTGTTTTTATAGTTGTTGTGTTACATTAAAGGCAAAACGCAGTATATTTATTTGAAGGATCAGGGTTACCTCCTGATACTCAGTGAAGGCTTGAGTAAGTTTGGACTTTATATTTTAGGCAGTGGGAAAATCACTGAAGATTTATAAGCAAAATGGTGTGATCAGATGTAGGCTTAGAAAGACTATCTGGCTTTATTGTGAGGATGGGTTAGGAGGCACCAGAAGAGAGGAAGGAGGGATCAGGAGCCTTTTGTCCAAGTGACAGAGTGATGGGGACCTGAGCTGTGGCATTTACAGTGGCACCGGGGGCAGGTGGATTCAAGAGAGATGGAAGAAGTCTTGGATGAGAGATGAGAGGAGGGGGAAGGGGGATAGTCTGAAGGACACCATGGATTCTGGCTTGGACCACACAGGATGGATGATGGATCATGGATGGAAATAGCAGGTTTTTAGAGAAAAATGATGAGTATTATGTTGTTTGACATACAATGAGCTTTCAAGACTTAGAAACTAGAGAGGAAAGAATCCTTCAAGTCACTGGACATCTTATAATAAGGATGTCGGTTGTCAGAGAGGATTATCCTTATGAAGTCAAACTCAAAACTCCTTTGTCAACCTCATGTGGCCAGCCATATAGCATCTGCCATGAACGACACCAAAGACAAAGGGGCCCATTCCCTGCCAAAACCATCAGAAATGGTTGCCCAGCACAGCCTTGACTTTGCATCCTGCTTGGTACATGAGTTGGAGGTTGGTGTAAGATCATCATATGGGTAACTCTGTACTGGTACAATTGAGATCATTGAAGATGACCTTGAGTCTATCACAGTTCCTTTTCATGTAGACCCATGGAAGAAATGTCTCCCTGACCTCAGTACCAGGAAATTCTGTGCTTTTGCTAATTTGGTATATCTCACAAGCAATGCAAACTTTATAACTGAAGATGGATGGTTGCCTTGAAAGCTAGCTACCTCTGAATCACATTTGCACTCCACTTCTAGAATTTGCATAGGATGATAGAATTCAGTTTCTACGCTAATATTACCCTGATCTTATTTCTCTACTCTTATTTCTCATTTTAACAAATTCCTTCATTTTACTTTTTGTATGTTTTATTCATTTTTCAAAACCATCTCAAGTCCACCAGGCAATAAAATGAATGAGGGAGGAAGGACATTTCTTTACTGTTAAGAAGAACTTTTAGTCTAGACTACAGGCGAGTTCAGTGTAAGTAAAATAATTTGAAACAATAAAAAGCAACTTAAAATGGAACAGTGTAATTAGAGTTGAAAGGAGAAATTGGTTGGGGGAATGCATAGCTTAAAAGTAGGGTTTGAATTGTGGGATGACTCTAAATAGTTGAATTTTTTTTTAAAGAAAGCAAGAAGCAGAGCAGGAGCAAGTCCTTTGAGTTTCTTCAAATCCTGGACCTCTGACACCCAGCCAGTGCCAATATTAGCTAAAGAGGCTTGGCCCTTTTTCAGCCTGATCAAAAATGAATTAAGTGGATGCTTATAAACGGGTTTAAAGGAGGACACACACACCGTACACACGGACACACACGCATCCCACATGTAAAAATAATAATTATAAGCTTTTAACAAAGCTAATTTAGTGATAACAACTTTACATAGTTAGAGTTGTTTATGCCAAGATCTAACAGTAGCTGATGTGGGATTTAAGCCATTAACCACGAAGCCAAGTGGCGTGTTCACTTGTTATCTCATGCGGCTCCACTCCTCCACTTCCACCACACCCATCTAACAACTCCAACCAGTTGCTTTGCCTTTGGCTTGATCCAGGCTTGGCTCAGGTGAACCCCCATTGCTGGGGCCTGACCTGCATTGCTAAGCATCACTTCACAGTCTTTCACTATTCACTGGGTTGGGGTTTTCCCTTGTCTGTAAGGGGAATATTGAACACTTACCATGGACATTCAGGTAGTTAGGGTCCGGATTTTCCTTTTCTCATTTCCTTCCCTGTGCTGAGTCTTAATCCATTGTATTTCATTGAATTCACCACAACCTACAATTGCACAGGTACAGAGATACACTATTTGAAGGCTTGGGATTTAGTCCAGTGGATCTGTGTCCCAAATCCAGCTTCCTTATTTGCTAATTATGTGATCCAAGGCAAGCTCACTTCAAGCTTCTGAGTTCAGCATTTTCATATGTAAAAGAATAAGAATGTTATTCATAGCTGCGTTATGGTATTACTCTGAAGATTTGATGTCATGGTGAGTACGATTGAAGTTCTGTGACAGTGCCTGTTACATAGGAGTCCTCAGTTAATCACAGCAAATATTTCTCTATTATGTACCAGATACTGCCGCCCAATAACTTCGATGGGGTGTTTTTTTATTATTACTTTTATTAGAATCTTCCCCTGAGTAAGTTCTAAGAGGAATGTCCCAAGGGAATAGTAATCCCTCAATAAATGCATGTTAAGTGAATGACCAGTTTTATTTAATGCTCAGAAGAACTCCAGTAAATTTAGTACTATGAGTATCCTCATTTGTCTGATGGGGAAACTGAGGCACAGACAGTCAAACAGCTTGAACAATACTGTGGATGGCTGGACAATGTCAGCCTAAGGGTTTAAGTGAAGGCCTCCTGGAGCCTCCAGCCTTACCCAGTACAATCTACCAGCTCTGTAAATACTTTTATGGCAGAATAAGCAATCCCCATGGCCTTCTCCAGTTTTCTTTCTACTCTGCCAAATGCTGGCATTCACACTGGCCCTGTGGGAAGTCTTTCTCCAGGACTAGCCATCAATAAGACAGTGCCTGGACTTAGAGCCTATGGGTGTGTGCTGGGGACATAAAACAGCACACACTGCATGAAGTCCTAAAAATGATTCGTTTGACACCAAAGCCACGCAGTCGGGGAAGCTGTGAGCCTCTTGGCGGGCCCCGGCTTGCTTCTGCAAAGTTGTTTGTGAGAGGGTGTCTGGCCTCCATCCATGACATGTTCCACGGAGGCTCCATGCCAAGGCTAGAAAGGGGGGGGAAAAGCCTCTTCCTTACATTATGGTCTTGCACCCTTTGGGCTTTGTGAGAGGCCAAATAGATGGAAGGGCTAAAAAATGCAGGCTGGTGGGAAAGAAGAAAATAAAATAGAGATAGTGTAGGGCTTGTGACATCGCTGCTGCTACTTTCTCTGTATGCTCAGGTCCCTGGCAATCAGTTCTTTGGGGTTTTTTTCTCTCTCTCTTTTTTTCTCTTTCTTGCCTTGTCTCTCCATCTTTATTTTTTCTTGCCTGTTTATTTTTTCATTTTTGTCTTTCTTACCTATTTTTTACTTTTAGTCTTTCTTTCTCTTTCTTGCCTTCATTTTCTTTCTCTTTTTAAAAAGTATTTTCCTCTATTGTTGTCTATCACTGTCTCTCCTTCTCTGCTTGTCTGTTTTTGTCCTTCTCTCTGTGTCTCTTTCCCTGTCTCTCTTTTTTGCCACGTCTCCTTCCCTCTTTTTAATTTTTGTTTTCCCTTGAAAAATTCAGAATTTTTCTCAAAGTCCTTGCAGTCTAGGGGGAGGATTAGGAAAATAAGAAGACGTCTGCTGAAGAGACCAAGGTCCCTGTAACAATGCAGATTCCAACAAGAAGAGCTGTTTGACGGCCCTGCCCTGCACAGTTGGCTGGAGTCGTCACCTGAGTTTTGCTGTTTATTCTTTGTAAGAGTTTGCGCATTTAACTTGTTTAGGCTTACACTTTGCTTTATGTCTTTTCATGATCCCTTTTCCTTTTGGAAACTGCATTCTAGGTTCATGAAAACCGAGTGAGACCAAGTTCTTTACCATCATTCTCTTTCCGAACCTAGCAGACATTAGGTGTAACTCATTCAATTGTATGTCCTGGCCAACCAGTTCCACTCTGAGCTGGGGAGACAAGAATATTGGGGGGAAAGTCTCTCTGAATACATCATTCATTCACTCACTTATTCCCTCCACAAACACGGATTGAGCTCATACCCTCTTCCAGGCAGCATTCTAGAAATGGGAGGTACAGCAGTGAACAAGGCACACAAACCCTTGCTCTCACAGCTTCCTCTACTCTTGGAAAAGAAGGTAAATCTGTATGTGATGGCAAAGAGACAGACTGGACAGCTGAAAAAAAGAAAGTCTTCTATTTCACTTGAGATTCAAATAGCAAAAGACCATGAGGCTTTTGGTCTGAATGAACGACTTGGAGAAATGTAGTTTGCTATATAAGGGTAATTGTCTCTATGTTTGCAAAAAACAGCATTGTCTTGCTTCTCCCTATCTGCAGCCAAGCTCTGTTTTCTGTGGCTTTCTAAAAGAGGGATCCCGTGTTCTCTTAGTAGCATTGGAAAATGATGCTCCCTAATCAGCCAGCTGACATTGACTGAGGTCAGCTGAGTTCTTGGTTCCATGTGACATGCCTGGGATGCACCCTTTCCAGCTCTTTTTCCTTTTTTGAGACAGAGTCTCACTCTGTCACCCAGGCTGGAGTGCAGTGGTGAGATTTTGGCTCACTGCAAACTCTGCTTCCTGGGTTCAAGTGATTCTCTTGCCTCAGCCTCCTGAGTAGCTGGAATTACAGGTACTCATCACCACACCTAGCTAATTTATGTATTTTTAGTAGTGACAGGGTTCCACCATGTTGGCCAGATTAGTCTTGAACTCCTGACCTCAATTGATCTGCCTGCCTTGGCCTCCCAAAGTGCTGGGATTACAGGCATGAGCCACTGTGCCCAGCCCTTTCCCAGATCTTATCATCACCATATAAAAGTGACACTTAAGTTCATCTTACATATGAAGAAACTGGGGCTCACAGTTGGAGCCCTTCTCACTGCATTCTCACATTCAGAAGCTTCTAGGAAATGCCTAGTCTTGCTTCATTTTTCTTAAAAACCCTTGGCACTCTGACCTTTCTACCTTCCTCTGAGAACAGGATATTCTGCAGTACTTAAACACAGTGAGCCAACTGGTGCACAGAATATAAAACCTGGAGTGAAATGCTTTCAGGGTTCCTCGGCTGCAGAGGGCCCATGCAGACTAGAGTCCACCTGTCCTGGGCAGCTTCTGATGAGGCTGAGAGGCAAGTGGTAGAAGCCCACTGTGTATGTCTAGCAGATCTTTCCTTGATTAAATGAAGACATTCCTGATATTTAAGGCCTACGTAGAAAGGTGCTGTTTGGATGGCACGTGGAAAAAAAGCAGCTTTAAGATAATGATGGTCCGTTTTAATATCTAGAACCAAGTCATACATTTATCTTTTTATCAGTTGTTTGTTGAATGCCTGCGCTGTGTTGGGATCTGAAGATTCCATGGGAAACAGCTATGTCCTACCTTCATTGAGCTTACAGTCTAGCCTGGCAGGTCAGGGTGATTTTTCCAGCATAGGAGCTGTCAGAGCAAGTGCACTTGGAGGTACAAGTTATCCACCAAGAAAAAGAGCCTTTGCCGCAGCACCACATTACTCTAACACTTGGGGTAAATGGTGCACCATATCAAAGAGCCCTATCCAGTTGAAGAACCATCTTATACTATTGTGTAAGCCAGTTACAGTTAATGTCTCCCAGCAGGATAAAAAGATGAGTGGGTTACCACGCCTTAATTATGTCAAAAGAAGGTAGAATATCGCAGGGCCTGGTAACAGTCTTTCCTTTGGGCAGACAGCACACACTGAGGCCTGTCAGAAGGATGGGAAGGAAAGCACAGGATAAATAGCTGATGGCTGCTGGGCTTTAATACCGAGGTGATGGCTTGAGAGGTGCAGCAAACCACCATGGCAGACACTCACCTGTGTAACAAACCTGCACATGTATTCCAGAACTTAAAATAAAATAAAATTAAAAAACAAAAAAGTAAATAAATACATAAATAAATAAACTTTATTATTAAATGAATAATAAAGTTTGATAATAAACTATAATAATATTAAATTTATAATATAAATAAAATTAATAAAAATGTATTTTATAATAAATAAATGGGGACTCAGGGGGAAAGGATTGGAAGTGGGTGAGGGATAAAATACTACAAACTGGGTACAGTGTGTACCGCTCAGGTGTTGGGTGCACCAAAATCTCACAAATCACCACTAAAGAACTTACTCATGTAAACAAACACCACTTGTTCTCCAATAACCTATGGAGGTTAAAAAATAATAATAATTAAAAAAATGGCTGGAGGATTGCTTGAGACTGGGAGGCAGCAGCTGCAGTGCGCCAAGATCATACCACTGCACTCCAGCCTGGGCAACAGAGTAAGACTCTCTCAAAAATATGTATATATTAGTAGTACATATACAGTATATATGTGTTTAGAGAGAGGGAAAAGAGAATGAGAAAGAAAGAAAGAAGCCAACCATTTAGATTTCCTAATTTTTATCAGGCATATATATTTTATTCTATGATAAAGGTTAGGAATGAGAAGTAATGCTTAACTGTTGAGAATACGTTAAAGTGATGGTTAAGACAGTGATGTTCATTTTCTCAGTTTTTATAATTTTCTGTTATAAAAGTCTTTGTCTTTTATCACTTAAATTTAATTTTAGGGACGAACACAAGGCGTAGTCACAGGCATGGTAGGAGCTGTTGGAAGTGAAGAAGAGGGGACTCAGGCTGGTTTCCCATGCTTTGTGAAAAGGGACTGATCTTCATATGAGGAAAATAAGCATCTAAAATAAGGCGGGGTGGTAAAAACGGAAGAGTCCAGAGGTATGGAGAGATGTCACGGGAGTGGAAACTCTTGTTTCAAATGATGTGCAGTGTACAAAATCCATAGAAAATACCATTCTGAGGGGCACTGGGTATGTGACCCGGTGAGATGCTTGATATGGAGTCTTCAACGACCACAAAGATGACATACAGCCTTGTGAAGAGAGTGAGCTTGAGAAATCTTTGTTTCCTTTCTTTCTTGCAGGTGTAGGGAACATGTGGAATCAATATCTATTTTGAACTCATTAATCTTACAACAAGAATTCGTTCCAGACTTTTTTCCCATTTCTTCCTAGCTGTATGACATTGGGAAACTTGCTTACCCTCGCTGTATGACAGCTTCCTATCTGTAAAGTGGGGATAATGATAATACCATCTTGTGAGGTCAGTGAGGTTCACGTAGGTGAGTTAATTCCTGTAAAGGGCATAGAACGGTGTCTGGCAGTTAGCCACCCCTTCATGAATGTTGTTGCTGCTGCTGATGTTCATAACTGTACTTTTCCTTAAAAATACGATTGAATTCTTGTGCTTTATTTGCATATCACGAATTGTAAGCAAAATCTTAAGGACATAAAAGCAATTCAATAAAAACATATTAATTGTTTCAGTGCTCTACTTTTTCTACAGTTTTCAACCACAAAACTCACCATGCTGCATGCCTTCTTAATACTTTTCAATTGTTTTGGATCCTCTAAGAGATAAAGCAAGGTGTGAAACATCTTCTAGAGTTACTCCTTACATCCCCAACGTTATTTTTCTCATCATCTCTCAATTGTGTAACTTAGCAATGCTGATCTAAAGAATAGCTAAGCCCACCGTATTGTTTATATATGTTTCAGGCATTAACCTCTGCTGATTTGGTTTCCCCTACCTGAAACGTATTTCCACTCCCTTCGTACATTTGTTAAACTCCTATTCATACTTCAAAACCTTTCTTAGACATCATCTCCTCTAGGATATCTCTCTGGGATGCCATTTCTTGCCCCATAGTGTAATATTTAGATGTTATATTCTATCTGTACTCTGTATTTACGTCTATTGCTGATTTTGTTATTGGTTTGTAACTTAGGATTTGTTCTTGTCTCCACTGTTTTATAATTTCTATTTTTAAATTTTATTTAAGGCTCAGAAATACACATGCAGGTTTTTTATATATGTCACAGGAGTTTGGTGTGCAGATTATTTCATCACCCAGACAATAAGCCCAGTACTTGACAGGTAGTTTTCGGACCCTCTCCTTTCTCCAACCCACTACCTTCAAGTGGGCCCTGGTGTCTATTTTTCTCTTCTTTGTGTCCATGTTTACTCAATGTTTAGCTCCCACTTATAAGTGAAAACATGTGATATTTGGTTTTCTGTCCCTGTGTTAGGTCGCTGAGGATAATAGCCTCCAGCTCCTTCCATGTTGTTGCAAAAGATATGATCTCATTCCTTTTTAAGGCTGCATAATGTATACCCATGGTGTATGTGTACCACATTTTCTTTATCCAATCCATTGATAAGCATTTAGGTTGATTCTGTCTTTGCTATTGAGAACAGTGCTGTGATGAACGTATAAATGGATGTGTCTTGATGGTAGAATAATTTCTATCCTTTGGGTGTATATCCAGTAATGGGAACACTGGATCACATGGTAATTCTCTTTTAAGTTCTTTGAGAAATAGCCACACTGCTTTCCACAATGGCTGAACTAATTTACATTCCCAGAAGCAATGTGTGAGCCTTCTCTTTTCTCTGCAACCTCACCAGCATCTGTTATTTTTTGACTTTTTAATAATAGCCATTCTGACTGGTATACAATGGTATCTCATGGGGGTGTTTATTTGCATTTCTCTAATGATCAGTGGGGTTGTTGGTCTCCACTTTTAAACTACGTCGAGGGTGAGAAGAGAGTGTCCTATGCACCATGCTTCTGGTTGCAAAGTTTAGCTTTAGTTATGTCAATAAATACCTATTTGTTTGTTGAAGTGAATCTTTTGCTCAGCAGAGACCCCCTTACATCTGTAAACTACTGTTACCATAAAAACAGCTGTTTCTGTTAAACTCTATAGTTGCAAGAGAGTCTCACTTGCTAATGGTAAAGTAATTCTCGTTACAGATGCTCAATGATTGTTCTAGGTTTGGTTCACACAGCTTACCAACTGTGTTCTGCCTCCTTCTTGTTCCTTCTGGGTTCAAATTCACAGGGAGCCCGTATTTGTCACTGAGTTATTGCTAGCAAATAAAACAGCAACAAGGCTGTTTCACAACCCACAGGGATTGACTGATCGGAAGAGAGCAATCCTCCGGTCCTGATATGGGTGTGTTCATGCCACTGTTTTCCAGCTGTGGTCCCATCAGACAATGATGGTTCAATGAGAGTAAAGCCTTCAGCTGACTCCCCTGACTCCGGCACCACAGCCGATCTCTGTTGGTTGATACCAAGCTATGCTCCTAGCAACTGGACTGGGTGAAGCTCTTTGTTACTTGAAGGTGGTGATAGCAGACACGTACAAAGAGAGGACCAAAGCTTGGTACCAAAACAAATACCCCATTGTCTTCTTATCCAGGGGCTCACCGACAGATGATACAGGAAGTCAAGAGCAAGAAATTCCGTAACAGGTCAGAAAATGGATTGCATGCTGGTTCAAGACCAAGCCTATTAAAAAAATATTAATTTCCCTTAGGTTCTTATGGGTTGCTATATCTAATGGTGGGCAAGGTCATGTGGGAGAAAATGCAGAGAGTTGGGAGAGACACTGTCCCATGGCACAGCCACCTCTGACTGCCTGGTCTGATGGGAAGAGAGCATTTCTCCTACCACTGACTCTCATTCCAAAGCTGCCTGCGGTTTTCTTTGCAGTGGTTCTTTCAGCACCAGCCTCCCTGTGTTGCCTTGATGACATTAGCAGTCCTTAAGGGTTCTGTAGAGAGGGGATTAAACAGCATTTAGTTCTTTGTCCATTCTCCTATTCTAATGAAATGAGTTATTTGAAAGAATTATTTCAGCCTATGTAAATCAGTCAATGTGAGGAGATAAGGTTGGTGGGGGCAGGCAGAGTTGAGCTGGGCGATAAAAATAGAGTTTTATCTCCATTTGGACTGATTTTGAAAAGGTTTTTAACCATTGCAACTGAATCCTTTTCAGAGCCCCCTCTCTCTTTCTCTTTTTTCTTTCCCCGAGTTGCTATGAGAACATGAATCATCTCTTTAGCACAATGACAGCAAGTGTAGCATTTAGGAGCGGACCCTGATTTTTCACTGTTTGTTCTTTGCTCTCAACAAGATAAGCTGTTGTTATTTCTTTCTTCTTGAACAAGCACACCATGATTGCTGAAGTGGTAAGAATAATTGGACCAAATAGTCATGCGATTAATGCAAACAGAGGGAATTCATCTGTTTCGAGTACAGTAAATGCACTTCTGAAGACGCAGAGAGCTTGCTTTCTCTGTTTATTCTTGGGCTGCAGAACAAATGTTGCTGAGTTCACTGCCACAGATTCCTGTGTTTCCTTCATGGGGTGGAGACCTTAAATGAACTGAGTTAAGAAAGAAATCAGCCCTATCTTGGGAGAGGGTGGGCCAGACAGGGGGAGTCCAGGGGGGTCACAGGGGAGAAGCTTGCTCTGCCCCAGGCGACACCCTCTTCCCTACCCTTTTCACTGGGGACACAGGATTCTTGCTTTCTAAAGGATATTTTTCAATTAGAAGGCAATGTGGCCAATTGAAATGGAAGGGGAATTAGCATTAGTTAGAATCCTCGAAGTGCCCAGTGTTGATGCCATTTGGATACTGCAGATATGAGGTGGATTTTATTATCCCCACTAGACAGACAAGAAAACTGAGGTTGAGAAGTAAGTCTCCCAGACTTGCGACCACTGGCATGTTGAAGTACTGGGGTTTGAATCCAGGTCATTCTGGTTTAGTGTTGTGGGGACAGCACAGGGCACAGGTTCTGTGGTTGCTTTGAATCCTGACAGTCTTGTAACTGAGTGACCTTGAACAAGGGACTTTGCTTCTTAGCACCTCATTTTTGCCATTTGAAAGCCAAAAAAAAAAAAAAAAACAAACAACTTGAGTTGATGACAGTACTTACCTGATAGGTCTGTTGTAAGGATTTAATGAGTTATTAAATGAAAATAATGTAGGGTTGTGCCTGGCAGATTGAACATCCATAATACCTGCCAGCCTGGATTCCTCAAAGTAATCAATGGTGTTTTCTGCTACACCCACAGACCTTCTGCATCACGCCCGGGGTTCTCTGCAATGGCTCCCTAACTCACTACTTTGCATACAGTTGCTCTGACACACCTTTATCAGATTAATTACCCCCACATTCTTAAAATTCCACTTTTTTCACATCTCTTGATAACTTTGGAGGCTCCCCATTGCCTATGGGATAAAAACTTGAACGTTCATCCATAGACTGGCTGTGCCCTGCTTATTCTGATAACTTCCTGTTGACCTCAACACCTGTCCTCCACCCACCCCACCAATGGCACTCAACTCACCCTCTCCCATTTCAGCAGCAGGTTTCAATCCTGGGTACTTCCCAAGTGTCCCACCCCACCTTTATGTTCTCCCAGAATCATCCTTTACAACATGAACTTACAGAGATCGTGGCCCTCTCGCTAGCTCCCAGAGCCTATACAATTAGTGTTTGCTATTCTCTGACCTGTGCCACCTCACGAATGCTTCATTCTCTTAAAGACAGCTGTTGGGGAGGAGATGAAGTTTAGCAACCCCTGCTCTTGTCTGCTGACTTCTCCTTTACCATGATGTGTGGTGGTTACTGGGATTCCAGGAGGCTGCGGGACTTGGAAGGTTCCTGCAGCAAGACGAGTCTGAGTCTTGAAGGACAAGATAAAGTTAGACATCTAGCAAAGTAGAAGGAAGGAATTCCAGGTGGAGGGAGAAGCGTGTGCAAAGTTTCGGAGGCATGCAAATCCCTCCTGATGCTGATGTCTGAATGTAAACAGATGATAGAGAGAGGCAAGGGGATGCTGACGGTTCTCAGTGAGCAGGGATAACAAGGATGATTATTCTTCTCAGCTTCTAGCCCTTTCCCCATCCCTTTACCCTTCTCCACTCCTCTGGAATGCACCTTTAGCCCTGAGCTTGGTTTTTCTTTCAGTTTGATGAACAGTTCTGCCATTTCGCTTCATTGTTTGCTTGCGGTAGTCACCGAACAGAATTAATATTAAATCCCGTTAAATAAATGAAGCACCTTGCACAGACTGTGGCCAAGAGAGCCTCACCAACTTGTTTTGGTGTATGAAGCAGGAAATCCGCTGGATGTTGTTTCACCGTAAGCTGGTATTCCATCCTGGGTGGGAGAACATGTTCTCCCTCCTACTAAAAGTCATATAAAATCCAGTTTCTCCTGTGATACTGCTGAAGCACAAGGCAAGGGGAAAATCACTCACACAGTGTTGGAGTCTTCCCAAGGGCCAGAGGTGTAGACACCATTATCCAAGTGAGCTGCAGAACAACCCTGCAAAGGTGCCAGCTTCCTCATCCAATAAATGAGAATAAGGAAGCTCAAAAAAATAAGAGGGTGTTCACAGTTTTATGAATCTCCTGAGCACCATGAACAACAGATGTCCCCTGGGCCCTGTCCTGTACACTTGAATGTACACTAGCCTGTGCTTCAAATGCTAGTCCCTGCATTTCTTTCTTTTTTTTTTGAGACGGAGTTTCACTCTTGTTACCCAGGCTGGAGTGCAATGGCGTGATCTCGGCTCACTGCAACCTCCACCTCCTGGGTTCAGGCAATTCTCCTGCCTCAGCCACCTGAGTAGCTGGGATTACAGGCACGCGCCACCATACCCAGCTAATTTTTTGTATTTTTAGTAGAGACGCGGTTTCACCATGTTGACCGGGATGGTCTTGATCTCTTGACCTCGTGATCCACCGGCCTCGGCCTCCCAAAGTGCTGGGATTACAGGCATGAGCCACTGCGCCCGGCCTGGCACCTGCATTTCTTTGCCCAAGAACATTTTTCTGGAGAACAGAGCCCATTCTCTCCATTTCTGGGTGACATCCCCAACCAGGGCCTGGAGGGAAGCCCCGGTTGCCTTTAACAGCAGAGGACTCCAAGGGACCTTCTTCTACACGGGCTCCTAGAGTCCCCATGTGGAGTTACTTATAGCTCCTGCCATGACCATTCTCTTGAAACTTATTTTTACTTTTTAATGTACTGCCTTCCCTTCCTCATCTTGCTGCTTCACTCTGTGACCAGGTCTTCTCAAAATTATACCCTAATACATTGCACTGAAATCCTTGTCTCAGGATCTGACTCTGATGTTTGAATGTAGATCTATTTGGCCCTGAAATCTACAGCCCCTTCACATTGTAGGGCCATGCTGCGGAGATAGCTCATGAAGAATTTCCCTGGGACAAAATAACAGTGAAATGGTGGAACCCGCTAGATTAGAAATGACAGATGGGTTCTGTTTCAGGGGTCTTCTATGATTGATTGGTGGGAGGGCCACTGAGAAACTAGTTGCAGGATGAGTCTGAGCCCATATCCAAACAGATGAGAACGAACAGCCTGACAGTGTGGTGGTGTCTGCTGCACGGGGGAATTGGTCTCCCTGGATCTTGCTCTTATCCTTCAAGTGCTCATGTTTTTGGCCTTTTCTGTGTCAGCTTGCAGATAGGAGGTTTAAGGCCATTTATGTGGTGCTGTATGTGCTTTCATATTGAAAAGCCAGAGTAAGTAGAAACAAAGCAGAGAGAATACAGAATTGAACATCAGCTCTGAAACCTTGAGCTGCGAAGCTGATTAAAGCACTGTTTGGACAAGTCGCTTTTTCCTTTCAGGTCTCTTTTTAGTGATGAGGATATTAAGAGCAACTGCCTCATGTTCGCTAAAGATCTCTTCCCAGCCAGCATGTCATCTGTCACTCTGTGACTTCAAGATGTTAGCCTCTTGCAGTGTGAAATGTCTTTTTCTAGTCAAGGGGTTAGTTCTCATGCTGGTGGGTATTGTGTGTGTGTGTCTCTCTGTGTGCGTGTGTGTGTGTGTGTGTGTGTGTGTGTGATCTACTTCCTAGCCCCTGCTTTTGGTTAGTATATCTCAACTTCAGAGGAGCCAATTTCTCCCCTCCTCTCTGTTCATGTGCATATTAGTTCCAGGAATGATTCTGTCCTCTGATTTCAACCTGGAAAATTAGCTCATTGCATTCCTAAGTCTCAATGACTGATTTTGTGATGAGAATGGGGCCCAAATTCTAGAAAGTGGGGCCCTTATCAGGTCTCCTGGGAAATGGATATGAACCTGGAATAGAAAAAAATCCATCTGGACCCGCCCCACATTGCCTCACTCAGGGATCAACACAGGTGAAAGAAAGTTAAGGAAACTGACAAAGAAAAATTTAGTCTGGGAGCCACTGAGCAATTACCCTGGTCCAGCCAGTCCTGGAGCTAACCCTTTTCTGGGACTTTCCATTTAATTAAGCCCTACTAATCCATTTTTGTTTAAATTAGTTTGGATTGAGCCTATGTTGTCTTTTAAACAAACAAAAATCTATCTAATTTACAATGTAAAATTGTGCTAATTATGTCCACTGTTTTAGGCCCACATGGAGCCTTATAATCCAGTGGACTTCCCTTTGGCTCACTCAGCAAATAGGAAAAATGGGCTCCCAAACCTAGAGGGTGGAGATGGAAACTCTCCCCAGCACCCTTCGCCTCACCCCACCCACAAATCCCTACCCATACCTGCCCATGACTGTGCTCCTCCCTGCCCCAAATAGAGAGAAAGTGGATTTAAATGGCTTTTATATCTCAAGCAGTAGATGTTTATTATGGCCATACAACAATTTCCCAGAGACTCCAGCCAGGCACGAAGCCTTTGTGTTCTGAATTTACCAATCAGTGGCAATTTGCTAAAATAATCATCTTCATGTTTGCTGTTAATAATCTTGCTTCAGGCTGTTCCAACCAAATGGTTGGTCACTTTCAGTAATGGCCAATTTCTCAGAGATTATTGCTAAAATGATTAGGCACATCATGATTTCCCAGGGCACATGCTTTGGTGTTGATTCATTAGAAAGCAAAAAGGCTACTAGACTCCTTTGGAAAGTGGGGGATGCTTATCTGAAAAGATAGGCCATCACTCCTCTTATTTTTTTTCCTTAGCTAAGTCCTGGTTTTACTTTTCTCCTGCTGCTTGTTGGTTCATTATCTTGTTACTAGACAGAATGCTTTTCTTGTTTGCTGTAAGCTCATCATTGTAGCTGACAGACCTGGAAACATTTTACAGCCAATTAGATGAATCAATGAGTCCCTTTTTAGAAAACATCCCTTCCTGAAGTCCTTGTATGAACCAGGCACTAGCCCAGAAATTTTGCAGTGTCTCACTTAATTCTCATAGCAAAGTCCTAGTCTCCAGTTTGCACGTGAGGAGAGTGTATTAATCTCAGAGAGGTTAATTAACTTGTTGCATGTCATACTGTTAACAAATGCATAACCTGCATTTGAATCCAAGACTCAGTTTTCTTTCTCCTGCACCAGGAAGTCTGCCTTTGTCATTCAACTCCACTTACTCAGGTCCCTGCTTGTACCAAGAACAAACATGGCACCTAGGAGCCCAGCCCCAGGTGGAGGCAGGTTAGGACACTGGCAAGCAGAGCATGGGAAACCACAGCAGCAGTAATCCTGATTTTCTTGTGGCTGCCTGGTTCACACCCAATGCCAGCGTGTCTGCTGCAAACCTAGGCTTTCAGCCCCAGCTCCTGCAGCTGGAGAAAAAGAATAAGGCGAGAGATAGAGAAAAAGATTTTTTAGGGAGAGCATTCTTGGCAAAACTTGATCTGAAACATGCTCTTATTTACCAAAATAGAGAGAAGACAGCATCTTCTCATTGCAGTTGTAGTAGGCATTCTGTGGAAAGGATCCCCAGACCCTTAGATGAGTGGTGGGACAAAGTCACACCTTGATTCTTCCTTTGGCATTGCGTAAATGCATGCAGGAAGAAATTGGGACAAAAATGCAAAGTCATCAGGTAGACAATAAGCAAAGGTGGAGAAAGACGTTGTCTGGTTGCAAAGCTGGCAATTCTCTGCAATTAGAATACTGCTTCTGTCACCCAGGAAGTCGCCATTTGAATGTGGATCAACATGAGCACTAGGAAAAAATAGCTGCATGACACAGAAGCCATATGATGAAAGGGAAGAAGATCCACCTGGAGTGGGGCAGACATGCCTCCAGCCACACCTGGCAAATGTGTCATCACAAATTAGCATGAAGGCTTTGGTAACTAATAGCAGAGCCACATTGCAATTTTCCAGGTATCATATCATTTACATTGTATCTTTAATTATTTAACTTTTTCTAACAAAGCTACTATATTTGCTTCAAAACAGAAGTACAGGAACCTTTCTTAACTAGGTCATGCTTGTCTGTCAAAAATTAACAGCAAATGTCAACCTTACTAGTAAAGAGACAGAGGCATTTCAATTGAAATTTTTAGGTTAGGGTGATCTTAACTAGCTGGACATATTAATATTAATACCTAGGTCAAAACTTAGTAAACTGTACATGTTTCATTTCATGGGGTGGTCCAGTTGTTCAACTTTGGTTGCTTAGGAGAGATTAATACTGCTCACAACTCATTGGCAGAATGAGTCACATGGTTCTGACATAACTGCAAGGATTTGAAAGGTAATATTCTGTGCCCAGGAAGAAGAGAAGTGAATACAGGTAAACAGAAATGAATACAGAAGTGAATACAGGTGTCACTTCTGGAACAAGGCAACTGAAAGCCAGGATGTAACTTTCATTGCTGTGTTCCTCTGCTGAGATGACATCGGAATCATGAGTTTCAGATGGTTCAACTCCAAGATGGTGGAGTTTCTGTTAGCCTGGATCCCTGAGTGATCATATGGAGCAGGATTGTCTATTGATCTAGACCAGGGAATCTTCATGAAGATTTTTGAACATTGAGGATTAATTTGTTACTGTTGTACAACCTAGCCTCTTCTGACTAAAACAGATGATCCTTACTATTTCAAATAATCTTTTCAGGTGTTGCAAAGGAGGCACACTTGAAACCAAGAGGCCTCCTGGTACATGCAGTCCCTGTCCCAGTGGCCGTTTGACAGATCATGAAACATCTATTCTAATAGGAAGACATTGAAACAGAGATGTTTTGAGGTAGTAGCTGTTTGCAACTGCCTAGGTCTTAAAGCATGGAAAGAAGAAAAAAGTACCACAACAGTTGCATGACACAGAAGCCATGTGATGAAAGGGAAGAAGATCCACCTGGAGTAGGGCAGACATGCCTCCAGCCACATGTGCTCCAGAATGAAAAATAAAATTAGTTATGAAAGCAAAAGAGAAACTGGCTGAGGTTTGAGGGAACAGACGTGGAGAAAGGGGTGTCAGATAGCTCTACTTCCTTGATGATGTACTAGATGACTCCTATTTGAAGCTCTCATTTAGACCCTTCTCTTTTTCTGCTAAGAGTCTTTCAAAGTGGGCTGAAATAGTAGGTGTATCCCAAGGCAGAAAAGAAAAGAAACCCTCAAAAGGTTATAAGCAGGTGATGACTAGGAAATATTTTCAAGGAGTGTTCCCAAGGTAGAATTTGCAGGGTACCTGATGCAGAATTGCTTACTGAATCAAAATCAAGTACTGGGGCTGAGAAAGTTTCCTATAAACCAGCTTCACAGTAATACCATATCCATTAAAGTTTGAAAACAACTGGTTTAATTTTTTCCCTCTGGCTAACATGTTATGTATTGACTACTGCATCTATCCTATCTCTAGAGTAGTTATTGAAAGGCAGTTTTCTACTCACCCCTTTTCAACTTAGGATAACTATTAAATGAAACCAAGACAAATGATTCTCACTTCAAGTAGACTATTTTTCAAGTAGACGAGGCTAACCTCAGAAATGCTGGTTTGGGACATATCTCCCCCTGTCCCTGTTTATGTAGCCAGCTAAGCCAGATATGTAGTCTAGACCACGTTTTCACAGATGTTTGGGTGAGAACAAGGGTGAGTCACTGGCAGTGGCTGGCAATACTACCTGGGGTTTGCATGCATTAAGATTGACTGCCTCTTCCTCGCTCAACCTGCTTCCAGATCTCAGGCTAAACTTTGATTTAGGCTCTCCAACCACAGAGAAAGCCGAGATTCCATTACTTCTTCTGTCCTTTGTGGAAAGTAGTGCCTTCAGTCATCACCTGAGATGTGCCAGAGACTTCGAGACTTGGTCTGAAATGATGTCTGCAGCCAGGATTTGTGTCCAAATTAGAAGCATCTCTGAGTATCGTAGAACTTGCCAAGTGAATCACCACAATTTGTGCCATAATAGTCTTTCAAAAATTAGTAAACGTAGCACTATTTTCCAAGAGATACAAAACCTTTTCAGATTTTGTTTATCTCCCGGCACAGTGACAAAACTGACCTAAATGAAATAATTCCAGACTACAAAGCCTGAACAAATGTCAAGGATTACAGTTAGGTAAAGTAGCTTTCTCAAACATTCTCCTGTTTGTTCACTGAACTAATCCATTGAAATGAGCAGAGATGAGCCTGGGCAGAGATGAACCCGATTTTACAGAGGAGCAAACTCAGGTTTAAAGGGAGCAAGTGGTTTGCCAGAAGTCAAATATCCTACAGTGAGCAGCAGATTAATGATCTCAGTTCTGATCATCTGATTCCAAATACAATCATTTTGCACATGGAAAAGTGAAGAGACTCACATTTGAATCCTGGCTCTCTCACTTAATGTTTAACTGAATCTGGAACATTTTCTTAACCTCTCTGGGTTCTTGACTAGTTCTCTTGTGTAATGACTGTTATATATTTTTCACAAGGTAAGTGGGATTGCTTTTTAGAGTACCCAGCATAGTAGACATTGACTATGTCTAAGCACCTTTCTTCTCATTCATTCATATTTACTTATCACATATGTACTGGGCATCTAATATGTTCCAGGAACTATATGAGATCTGGGAGATGGAGAAATTAACAGAATATGCATAGTCCCTGCCCTCAGTGAACTTACTGTGTATTCTCCCTCTACCATTTAAGTAAGGTAACGGAAAGCCCTGTATCTTCTTGCTACTGAACTTCACTGTAAGCTCATCCAGGGCCACATTTTCCCACCTCTCCCTCTGTGCTCTGGTCTCCTTTCTGTTTCTGTAACATACCAATCTCATTTTTACCTCAGGGACATTACCACTGTTGGTTTCCCTTCTCTTCTTGTTCAAGTCCCAGACTAAATAGCACCATCACGCAGCCATATTTACTCTTAGAGTGTCCTATTCTTTTTCTTCTGAGCACATGTCAGAATTGACAGTTACCCATTGGTCTATTTGTATCCTTGTATGATTTTTGTCTCACACCAAGCTATGAATTTCACAAGGTGCATATTTATCCATGGCCTAGGACATGACCTAACATACATTATAAACTCAGTGGAAATGGAAAAAGGATGTATGATCACTAAATAAATGAATATGCCCACAAACAAGTCTGAAAATAAATTGTTGAAATTGTATTTATGTATACCACAAATAGTAGCTAAGCATATATCCTAGATTGTTCTTTGACAAAATTAAATACATGAGAGTAATTCATTCATTCACTTGTTTAATTGAAATTGTGATGGCATGTAGTCTAAGGAACTTTAAATCCAGGCTAGTAGATACTATGCACACGTGCTTCTACTTCCCCTTAACTTTCCCATGCAGACATCACTAATCAACTGTAGCACTTTTCCCCCTGTTGAGTGGAGAAGCAGTTTTCTCAATACAGCACTTCTAGTAGACACTATCAGTTGATTGCAGTGGGCCTGTAAGACCCTTCACCTCAAGCCTCAGAGACCACTGTTATCTCCAGTACCTCCTGCTCAGCGTTTTGCTTTTTTTTTTTGAGACAGAGTCTTGCTCTGTCACCAGGCGCCAGACGGGAGTGCAGTGGTGCAATCTCAGCTCACTGCAATCTCTGCCTCCTGGGTTCAAGCAGTTCTCCTGCCTCAACCTCCCGAGCAGCTGGCACTAGGGCACGTGCCATGATGCCCAGCTAATTTTTGTATTTTTTAGTAGAGATGGGGTTTCACCATGTTGGCCAGGATGGTCTCGTGCTTAGCCCACTCTCAACCTTTAGGGTGGCCAAGCTGTCTTGGCCCACCAAGCTTTCTCAGCCATGGAAGCACCTCTAGTGTGTCAATGAATCTTAATTACTAGAATGTACAGCATGGTGATGAAGTTATTAGGATAGAGACAATGCAGGCTCCTAAAACTGGTTTCTGTCTCCTTTCTCCATTCACGTTTATTTCGAAGCATGCCAGTAAGAGATGAGAGATTTCTCTTTCACTTTCCTTGGAAATTGAGAAACGAAAAGTCCTTTATTTATAAATCCAAGATCCTGCCTTCAACTTCTGACTGTAACAGCTCCACTTTACCTCCCACCATAACACAGAGAATGGCTTTGGAAATTTCTGTCCTCAGAATTGTGCTAAACAAACATCTTCCTTTTCAGTGTATTCAGCACCCAGATTCTTTTATTGGAGATTTCTCTGCTCCAAATATCACAGCTTGTCTCCTTCATGCAACTTCCCAGCTGACTGCAAATCAGTGATTTCTCATGTTTCATGAAACTTAAATTTCCCTGAAACCTCTTCTTCCTCTAACCACCAGCCTAACTGTTCCTTCCTCTAGAGCAATAGTTTTCAACTGAAATTGATTTTTTTCCCTCTGGGGACAATTGACAGAATCTGGGGACATTTTTGTTTATCACAACTAGGGACAAAGGGTAGGGGTGCTACCGGCGTCAGCAGGCAGTGATTATGGAAACTGCTAGCCATCCACACTGCATAGGACAGCTACCCAGTAAAGAATTGTCTGGCTTCCAAGGTCAACACTGCTGAGGCTGGAAAAAACCTTGTTCTAGAGTAATACCAAAGTCCCTCTTGACATCTTAAGGTCTCCCTAGAAATCTTACCAGGATTGGCAAACTCCGTAAAGTGACCATGAGTCACTTAATAAAAGGGCAGACCAAAGGGCAACATCCCAGGTCTTTTTTTTTTTTTTTTTTTTTTGAGACAGAGTCTTGCTCTGTCACCAGGCGCCAGGCTGGAGTGCAATGGCGCAACCTTGGCTCACTGCAACCTCCGCCTCCTGGGTTCAAGCGAGTCTCCTGCCTCAGCCTCCTGAGTAGCTGGGACTACAGGTGCATGCCACCACACCCAGCTAATTGTTTTTTATTTTTAGTAGAGACGGGCTTTCACCATGTTGGCCAGGATGGTCTCGATCTCTTGACCTCGTGATCCGCCTGCCTCGGCCTCCCAAAGTTTAATAATCCCAAAGATTAAAGGTCAGAATAATCCCATGCCTGCTGGGATTACAGGCATGAGCCACCGCGCCCAGCCCCCAGTTCTCTGGCTATTTCTTTTCAGTTTTCTGGCTCCAGCAAGTACTGGGGTAATCAGATGACATGAACGTGGGTCTGTAGAACATGCCTCCATTTCTTTTCATCTGTGTAGCTGTGACAGCAGTATTTCAGAAGAGGCAATGTGAGAAATAAATAAGAAAGTGCAGATACTTCACAAGTGTGCTATCTTCCCACTGTCAGGGCTGAATAAATGGGAGCTGTTCGTGTTGAATTGTTGTTCTCTTTCTCATCATCACTATTCTCTCCCTGAAATAGCAGTCTTTGACCTCAGGTCTCTGTGCAAGGCTGTTGTCTCTTCCCTCTTCTTGACTTTCGGTCATTGCTTTGGGAACCACTGCTATCTTTTTTTGATAGCTTTTACCAACTTCAAACATGGTAGTGGGGGAGGAGAGTAAATTTAATTTCCTGTAGTTGTTTACCCTGTGAATACCTTTGGCCCACCTTCAAGCTTGCATCTGAGAATTTTATTTCTAAACTATGAGTCACTTAGCAAAAGGCAGACCAAATGCAACACCCAGAACTATTGACAATGACAAGCCATGTAGCAAAAAAGCAGATCAAATGCAATACCCCAAGACTACTGACAACAACAGGCCATGTTCATGCTCAGGGCTCTTTGAGCATGTGGCTGCTGTCCCAGCATGGGCAGCCATTAGTACTGGAGACACTGTATTATCTTCTACTCATGGGACATGAACAAAATTTTAGGGGAGTCCACATTTTTTCATCAGATACATGTGGATGTGTGGGGGTTGGAACCATTTTAAAAACTTTTTATTTTATGCAAATTCAGCAGATACATATTGCTGGCACCTCAGATTGATTGTCTTTCTCTCTCTCTGTTCTTTTTTTTTTGTTGTTGACACAGATTCTTGCTCTATGGCTCAGGCTATAGTACAGTGACATGATCTTAGCTCACTGCAACCGCCATCCCCCAGGTTCAAGTGATTCTCCTGCCTCAGGCTCCCAAGTAGATGGGATTACAGGCACCTACCACTACACCTGGCTAGTTTTTATAGTTTTAGTAGTAGAGATGGGGTTTTGTTATCTTGGCCAGACTGGTCTCAAACTCCTGACTACAGGTGATACACCTGTCTCAGCCTCCCAAAGTGCTAGGATTACAGACGTGAACTACCACACCTGACCTCAGATTGATTTTCAAAAATTCTTTATTGAAATATAGCAAATATATAGAAAATATTCAGAAAAGTGCATAAATCATAAGTGCATAGCTCAAAGACTTTAAACCAAAAGAATATAAGCATGTGACCCACAACCCAGGTCAGAATATAGCCAATTATTAACTCTCTAGAAGCTCCTGTGTCTCTGTTCAGTGACTACTGCCCTCTTATCCCCAGTGGTAACCACACCCTAATTTCTATTTTTATATATTAGTGTTGCCTGTTTTTGAAATTTATGTAACTGTTATTATATGGATCTGCTCTTTTCTGATTGCTTAGAATTTTTTTTTTGTTTTTAATATTGAAATTTAAAAATCCATGCTAACATACTTCCCACTATTGTATTAATTTGTTTAAAAGTATATACCATAGTATAATTATCTATTCTGATTTTGATGAACATTTGGATTTTTTCCAGGCTTAACCATTGTGTGATGATCCCATGAACACTCTCATCATTGTCTTTTGGTACATACATTTCTTTAGGGCTTATGTTCAGGAGTGGAATTGCTCCATCATAGAGGTTACATGCATTTGGCTTTAGGAGATATTGCCAGTTTTCCAAAGTGATTGTACCATGTTATTCTCCCCCAAAACAGTGCAGGTGAATTCTCATGGCTTCACATCTTTACAGATACTTGGTAATGTCTATCACATCTTGTTTTATATTAACCATTTCTGTTGGTGGGTGGTGATATATCATTGTGGTGCCATTTGCAGATCACTAATGGAGTTGAGTATTCTTCACATGCATATTATCCATTTGATTATCCTTTTTTGTAAAGTGCCTGTTCAGGCATTTTGCCCATTTTTTTATATTGAATTGCCAGCCTTTATTGATTTAAAGAGTTTTATTGTATATTTTGTATAAGGGATCTATGATGGATATACATCTATCACCTGTCTACCCATCTATCATCATGATCATTCTCTCCTGCTTCACATATCTGTCTTTATATATTCTATTAATAAATTCCATGGCCTATCTTTTATCTAAGTTATGTTTGTAGATAAACAGACATTCTTTATTAAGGAAGGCCTGTTTCTCAATTATTTTCCCTAAGGCTAATGATGCTTTTGTCCAGTTTACTATTTTCCTATGTCAAGGTCAAGAAGATATGGTCTTTTGTTATATTGTAGAAACCTAAATGTTTTATAATAATTTTCATGTTTTTTGACTACCCAAATGGAGCTGATATTTCTATATAGTATAAAGTAACAATCAAACTTCCACTTTTTAAATTAATTGATCCAACATCATGTATCAAACAAAACATATATTGGACAAAATATACCCCCTATCACACTATAGTTCCACTTGTATTATTTAAATCAAGTGACCATGATTGTACGTATGTTGAATTTTCTGGACTGTTTCTGAAATTTATCCTGTATTTCATTGATCTATTTGTTTATTATTATATCAAAAGTTACACTGCTTTAATCATCATACCATTGTAATATGCCTTGATAACTGGTAGTTTAAGTTTTCCAACTTTGTCCTTCAGGATCCTGGCTATTCTGAGCTCTTTGCTTTTCCATATAAATTACAGACTCAGTTTGTCAATTTCCACAAGCATTTGTTGAGATTTTATTGAATCTATGGATCAATTTGAAGATAATTAATATCTTGGTGTTATGTTTTTATAATTTTACTTTCAACCTTTAATGGCTGCTTACATTATATATATATATTTCTTCTAAGCAGCACCAAATATTTTCCCAGTTTGACAATCTTTGCATTTTAATTTGGATACTTGAATATTTATTCTATGTATATTTAATGTAATTACTGACATGTAAATACATTAAATATATTAATTTAATGTAATTACTGATATGTAAATATATTAAATATATATGTGAGCTTTAATTTTCCCTTCTGCTATTGATTTTTTATTCTTCCCACCTGTTTATGATTTTTTAAAGTTTTTAAATATACAATAATATTGTCTGCAAATACAGATAGTTTTACTTCTTCCTTTCCTATCTGAATGATTTTTATTTCTTTTCTTGACTGATATCCCTAATCAGAACTTTCAGTACAATGTTGAATAGAAGTGGCAACGGTGGATGTCCTTGTCTTCTTCTTGAACTCAGGAGCAAAACTCTTTGTTTTTAAGTATGATGTTAGTTGTGGGGTTTTCATAGATTGCCTTTATTAGGTTCAAAACATTCTTTCTGTTCTTAGTTTGTTGAGTGTTTTTATCATGTGTAGCTGTTGACTTTTGTCGAATGCTTTTTCTGCATCAATTGAGATGATCATGTGTTTGTTTCCACCTTATTCTGTTAATGTGACATGTTACATTGATTGATTTTGCGTGTTGAACCACCCTTTCAAAATCTTGGAATAATTCCTACTTGGTCATGGTTTGTAATCCTTTTAATATGCTGGTGGATTTAATTCACTGACATTTTATTGAGTTTTCTTCACCTTCAGCTTTTAGCAGTTTTACTGTGATATGCCTAGATGTGTTTTTATTTGTATTTGTCTTTCTTGAATTTGTGGGGATATTCTGGTTTCCAGTTTTTGTTTTTCTTAAATATTGTGACTTCAAACTTTCCATCAGTTTTGGAAAATTCTCAGCTATTTTCTATTCAAATATATCTTCTGAAACTTTCTCTTTCTCCTTTTTGCTCCTTTTTCTCCTCTTTCTGAACCTTTCTCTTTCACCCTTCCATTTTTGTCTGCAACTATGTGTGTGGTAGACCTAGTCCCCCTGCCTTGTATATTTTTCATTATTGTTATTATTATTTTTAAGTCAGGGTCTTAGTCTATCACCCAGGCTTGAGTGCAGTGGCGCGATCTTGGCTCACTGCAGCCTCTGCCTCCCAAGCTCAAGTTATCATCCTGCCTCAGCCTCCCAAGTAGCTGGGCTACAGGCACAAGCCACCACATCCAGTTAGTTTTTGTAATTTTTGTAGAGGCTGGGTTTTGTCACATTGCCCAGGCTGGTCTCGAACTCCTGAGCTCAAAGCGACCCACTCACCTTGGCCTCCCAATGTACAGAATTACAGGTGTGAGCCACAATGCATAGCCTATTTTTCATTCTTTATTCCTTCTATATTTCAGTCTAAAGAGTTTCTGCTAACTTTCAGTTTTTCTTAGTTCCTCTCTTCCTCTACATCTAAACTGCTGTAAACTCACCCACTGAGGTCTTAATGTATTTTTCAGTCTTAAAATTTCCATTTTTTTCACGTTTCAATTCTTTTACAAAATCTTCTATCTTTTGATTATTTTAGAATCTGTGTCTGACTTCAGTGTGTGCCTCATCTGTTCTGTTTCTTTTGTTAGTCTTTTTGTTGAGGTTGTTTAGTCCTGTGTTTTATTAGCCCTGGTCACTTTTTATGGAGCACTGAGCATGGACATTGATATGAAAAATTATGGAAGACCTCAGCAGGGTATGGTGGCTCATGCCTATAATCCCAGCATTTTGGGAGGCCAAGGTGGATGGATCACTTGAGGTCAGGAGTTTGGGACCAGCCTGGCAAACACAAAGAAACCCTGTCTCTGCTAACAATATAAAAATTAGCCAGACATGTTGGCACACATCTGCAATCTCAGCCACTCAGGAGATTGAGGCAGGAGAATCACTTGAACCTGGGAGGCAGAGTTTGCAGTAAGCCGAGATTGTACCACTGCACTCCAGCCTGAGTAACAGCAAAATTCTGTCTCATAAAAAGAAAAAAAAGGAAGAAAGAAAAGAAAAGAAATAAAGAAAAATTATAGAAGGCCTAGATGAGCCTTCAGCTTCCAGCAAGCAATTAGAGGAGAAATAGGCTGTTTCAAGCCTGGAATTCAGACTCGTAAAGATCTTGTTTGCTTCCTCTTTGCTCGCCATTTAGAGTGTCCTGATGGTAAGCCTGGTGCGCTTACCTCATCTCCATCTCTTTGTTGGAAGCTAACCTCCAAATTTCACCACCTCAGGACCATGAGTCACCTGCAAACTCTGTCTCTTCAGCCTGCTGTCTGCGATTTCTTCTGAGCCTCTCCTGGCCTAGAGAGCTTATGAATTGGTGAACACCTGCAAATACATAGCTCAGACTGTTAGACATTTATCTCTCTACTTCCCTTTGAAGATTTTAGCCTCTCCAGTCTTGACTAGTTAGAAGTCTAAACTTTGTTTTCTTGCTTTTCTACCCCGGAAGACTGTCAGAAACTCAGCTCACCTTCGTGGTTTCCTAAGACCTATCACTGCTTGTCTTCTCACTCGTTCTGCCCAGGGTTCTTACAAATGGGTGAAATGCCCCAAAGGAAAATGCTATGCAGAGTGCTGTGCTTGCTTCAGTGAAACTTCTTGTTTGTAGATCTTAGCCCTTGATTTTTGGGATACGTTGGGTATTTAGGATTTCTGGTCATTTTCAGTGAGAGGTTTTTTTACCATAGGCTCGTTTGCTGTTACTATAAGCAGAGCTTCCCCAAAGCTGCTCTAGATTCTGTATCCATAAGTGTGAGAGGAAATGAGCCATCTTTTTGACCACAGAGAGTGTTTTGGAAAGCTTCCTTCACTTCTACCTGTGAAGGGACCCGTCCTCAGCTCCATGTCGTATCTTAACTTCTTGTCAGACTCCCTACCTCTCTGTTTTTCAATAAAGACGTTTGCCTTGGCTGGGCATGGTGGCTTATGCCTATAATCCCAACACTTTTAGAGGCCAAAGTGGGAAGATCACTTGAACCCAGAAGTGTGAGACCAGCCTAGGCAACGTAGTGACCAAAGATAGAAAAAAAATTAGCCAGGTGTGGTGGTGTGTGTGTGGAGTCCCAACCACTTTTGAGGCTGAGGCAGGAGAATCCCTTGAGCCTGGGAAGTCGAGGCTACAGTGAGCCGAGATCGCACCACCAACACTCCAGCCTGGGCAACAGAGCAAGACCCTTTCTCAAAAACAACAAGCAAACAAAGAAACGAAAAACCCTCAACTTTTGGGTGAAAATATCAATGTTACACTGAAAGTATACATTAATACTATCTGGCTATGTTTTAAAATGTTAAGTTCTTATGTTTTAGAAAGTAATCCTAAAATATACAGAGATTAAATAATGAGTACCTGAAATTTGCTTTAAAATAATTCAGTGGGGGTTCTATTCTATGTCAGAGTTTTTGAATATGTTCTTAATTTTATAAATGGGTAAGTAAAAAAAGTCACAACCATGAAAAAAATACTGTCATGAGCTGCAGAATAAAAGTCAGAATTTCTAAGCAATTATATGAAAATCCATCTACATCCCTCTCAGCCTGTGGTCATGCCATGCCCTCAGTCCTTTACAAATGTGGTACCTTTCTTTACCATCATTTCCATTGTAACATCCTTTATAAAAAGTTGGCACCAGTGTCTTTATTATTGTTAGACCATGATTCCCACAAGAGGCTGAAGGAGAATGCTGTTGGAGGCCTAGCAGAGCCCTTTAGAGAAGTTTTCTAAACTGCACATTCCCTACAGGCACAAGAAGGCATCTTCCAAACTTCCCATCATATTACAAAACCACCGCCATCAAAATCAAGACCAACCTTGACTGTGTGCTGTGTGCAAAGCCTCCTGCCAGATGCTTTACCCGGGTTATCTCTGTAAACCCTCACAGCAGTCCTGTGACAATTATTACATAGTATTCCTTTTTAAAGTGGGGAAACACGTTTAGAAAGCCTAAATAGCTAGAAGCAAGAGAACATTTACCAACTAGCTAAACCGGGGTTTCAACCTCAGGTGTCTGACACGAGAGTCTCATAATTAAGTGGTTCTCAAACTTGAACGTGCAGCAGCCTCACCTGGAGGGCTTGTTAAAACACATGCTGCTGAACCTTACTTCCAGGGTTTCTGATTGAGTAGGCTTGGGGCGGGGCCCAAGAATTTGCATTTTAATAAATTCCCAGGTGCTGCTGATGCTACGCGTTCTGGGACTTCACTCTAGTAACGTTGTACTAGGGCACACTGTACTTGGGTGAATGGTCATATGCTTGATTGGCCTCAGATATGCAAGAAAACTTGGTGGTTTCTGCTTGGCCTGGTGTAGTCAGGAACTCTGCTGTGTTCATGCTGGAAAAAATGACCCATGGGTTTGAGTTTGTTCACTCAGGACGTGGGTTCACTCCGCTAATGGTCATGGCAGGAGACTGCCCGTTTCCTGGGCCTGGAAGGTACTGAGTCCTTCCTGTTAACTGGTAACAACCAGCCCCACCTTGCAGGAACACAGCGGATGGTCCCTGTTTAGGAACCATTTGGATGATACAGTTTTTAGGACTTGCAGTTGCAGTGTTGAATCCATTAGGCCCCAGTATTAGTTCGTGCTGGCATTGTTAGAAATAAAAGCCTGAGACGGGGTAATTTATAAAGTAAAGAGGTTTCACTGGCTCATGGTTTCATAGGCTGCACAGGAAGCATGGCATCATCTGCTTCTGGGGAAGTCTCAGGGAGATTTTACTCATGGTGGAAGGCGAAGCAGGAGCAGGTGTCTTATGTGGCAGGAGCATGACTCAGAGGGAGGGGAGGTGCCATACACTTTTAAACAGCCAGACTTCTTGAGAACTCACTCACTATGCAGTACCAAGGGGGATGGTGCTAAGCCATTCATAAGAACACCACCACCATGCTCCAGTCAACTCCCACCTGCCACATCTCCATCATTGGGGATTCCAATTCTGCACGAGATTTGGATGGGGACACAGACCCAAACCATATTAGCCCCTGTCTGCAAAGACCTCCAGTGCAGCCACAGTAAACTTGTGAATCATTGCTCATTTCCTAATTCTACCTGCCGTTGCAATTTAGTTCTCCACACTTATTTCCCTACTTGCAAAGCTCCTGCTGCCCGAATCTGTTCTTCCTTCCCAGGGCATTGTCGTCAAGACTCTTACAAGCTAGTTGGAAATGTTTGCACTCAGCAAGGCCTTCTTGTTTTCAAGAGGGGGAGTTAGATCATGGTGATAGAGAGATTTAGTGGCTATGGAGCCCTACTGCTTAGCAGTTAAGAACCTGCCTGCCTTCTAATCTAGGTCACTGGAGCTGGGTGGTCTGATAGAAGTTTTTTAACTTGGTGCTTCCACTTTCCTCATTACAAAATAAGATAACAAAATTACAACATTTCTGAGTTCTTGGGGTGTTAAATGACTTATTACATGCAAAAATCTTAGCAAGGTGTCTGGCCCAGAATAAGCACTAAATAAGCTGCCACTGGCACGAGTTCCTTCTCATATACCTGAAGGTCGGATGCTTTGGGGGAAATGTGGAGAAAGGACATTTGGACTGGATCTTCAAGTGATCTGGCTTATGATCAGTATGATCAATGTTTGGGGTTTTGGTAAGAATAGTCTTTGTGGAAGGAATAAGACAAAAAGAGAGAAAAATAGCCACGGGATGGGGGCGTGAGAAGGGTGAGATCTCTAGCAAGGAGACCATCTCTTGCCTATCTTGTGAACCTCTTCTACCCACCATGAATCCTGGGCTAGAAATAGGAGAACATCTCACCATTTGTAGGAGACCAGACCTTTGCGTTACATCGTGCCTGGGCTTCCTCCCTCCACACTTTGGGGCACTTTCTCAGACTCACTGGCAAGACCACCTCTTCTTTATGCACCATGCATAAAAGAACCCTCTGTGTTTGGCCTTATCTTGCTCTATAACAATAATGATCTATGTGTGTGATAGAGGGTCTTGTCTCTTGGTTGAATTGATTTTCTCCATGTTTGTGATGGAGCCATGTCCATCTCTACATTCTCCATGCTTGACTCATGGTGGGGATTCTTTGATTGTTTTCTGAATGTACAAATGGACACTGGATGGATAGATAAAGAGTTAAGTGAATACAATATTTTTCCACTGAAGATTAGTTCAAAGCACAGTGAAAGCAGTGTAATACAGAGCCGTGTTCCTCAGCAGGTGGTACGTGGATCAGTAGCATCTTTCTCACCTGGGAGATTGCTAGAAATGCAGGCTCCCAGGTCTCACCCTGGACCTGCTGAATCAGGATCTGCATTTTAACAGGATCCCTGGGTGATTCATGTACACATTGCAGTTTGAAAAGACCTGTCCAGTGGTTAAGAGAGAAAGCTCTGGAGACTGAGTTTCAGTTCTGGGTCTGTATCTTACCCAGCTGTGTGTACTTTTTCCCTCAGGGCCTTAGTTTACACATCTGTCAAATGGGCATAATGAGAGTAGCTCCTTCACTATCTTGTTGTGATGATTTAATGTGTTAACATGTGTAAAATGCCTTGCACAATGCTTGGCAAATGCAAGCATTCAGTGCTCAAAAAATAGTAGCAGTTGTTATTATTATCCATATCCTTCTGACTGCCCATGAGACCATGGAGAAAGAAAGGAAAACTCACTAAAGATCTAAATAGACACTGAGCTGTGTTTCCTCTCCACACCCGGTAGCTGGGTGGTGGGGGCTGGCTGGCCTCTGGGCTGCCCCTTCCTGCATAGGGCCCCCTCAGTGGGGCACTGCTGACGTGAGCAGCGTGGCCCTTCTCTCTGCTGCCATGCCACAAGCCCAGAGCTTCCTGGAGCTGAGGACATCAGCTAGACAGACAGAACCACCCTTTCCCTGGCGCTGAGTCATGCTATCTCTATTCAGACAGGGATCAGGGCAGGTGGGAAACTCTACAGCCTGGCGGAGATGCCCCAGGCGAGGGATTGGGTGACTCACACTGGGACATGAGTCACACTTATTACATAAGGACAGATCAAGAGTATTCACATGCCACACAAGCCTGAATCTGTCCCCACAGACTACGGGGTTGGGGGAGGGGTGTCAGCAAGGAGACTTGCCCAGAGACAAGTCCTGGATTCTCCTAAACAAGTTGGCCCCACTTCTCCCAGGTTGCTTCTTTCACACATGCCCAAAGACAATATTATCATTATTGATGTGGTTATAATTTGAAACAGACAGATAAATAGCTTTTTAGGACTAGAGAAAACCTGCGGGTAACTTATTTTAACTTTTAGAAATACAGATTAATTAGCACCCAAACATTGGAGATATGAAAAAGCAGGAACTTCTTTTTAAGAGCTATGTAAAAAAAAGTGAAGTGAGATCAAAAAGCAATTCAGTAGAGAAAATACATTTATTTAACAAACAAGGCATAAAACTTTTGCACTGATGAAATTAATAGCATTTTTCCTTCAACATATGCATACTCCAGGATTGTGGAGGTAGAGAGGGATGGATACCCACAGTGATGAGTGTGGTGGAACTCCAGGATTGTGGAGGTAGAGAGGGATGGATACCCACAGTGATGAGTGTGGCGGAACTCCAGGATTGTGGAGGTAGAGAGGGATGGATACCCACAGTGATGAGTGTGGCGGAACTCCAGGATTGTGGAGGTAGAGAGGGATGGATACCCACAGTGATGAGTGTGGCGGAACTCCAGGATTGTGGAGGTAGAGAGGGATGGATACCCACAGTGATGAGTGTGGCGGAACTCCAGGATTGTGGAGGTAGAGAGGGATGGATACCCACAGTGATGAGTGTGGCGGAAATCAATGGAAGCTTTCTCGTGAAATTGGTGTTAAGAGATTTGTGACACTGGACCTTCTAGGTTTAAGCTAAAGACAATCTGACATAACAAAGGCAGTTATGAAGAAAGAAATGTTTTCTAAATTATTACTTATAGTAAAGGAATACAGAAAACACTCCTCAAATCCAACTTTGCAATTCAGTTTCATCTATAAATGGTAAAGGTACTGGGCATTCCGCTATTGAAAAAGCTTTTGAAGTCCTCAACACTATAGAAGATGCTAGAGCTAAAATGCTGGGTTAAGTGATGAAGCAGAAAACAAGATTCTTTTTAGAGCTTTAGGGTCAAAGTTCCATTAACTACAACAAAAGGTCTCTCTACTCTGGAAAAAAAATCCAACTGTGAAATACTGGAATCAAACATAAAAATATTACCAGTAGTTATGAGAATTCAATGAACATTTTCCATCTTGATTACATTTTCAAAACTTTCTGTCATTATCGTGTTTTTATAACATAAACACATGTGTCTATACAAATTTATTATAAATAATAAATATTATATTTACCTTTTTAGAACATATATGAATATATAGCATAAAAGCGATACATAATATATAACATATATTATGATACAATGAATACTGGTAATATAGTATAACATAATATATAGTAAACTGCAAGATTAAACTTGAAGGAGACTGTGTACCCGGTGTTTTATATTCATATACCACATTCTTCCTATGTGGAAATGGTGACCAGCATACAAAGGTTAGCTAATTCATAACTTTAGTCTGGTGTACTTTAGAAGAAACATTAGATGGGTGTGGATTACGTGCTATATTAATCCCTTAGCTATTTCTGTGTAGACAATTCCGATTAATTTCCTTATTGCTGATCTAGCCAGGCAACAGCTTTTACTTGTGGTAGTAACAGGCCTTTCGACCTCAGTCGATAAATCAGATGGCAATAGAACTGGTGCACACTCCCTTTCATCCTCTCCCCACCCTTTCAATAAATGTTAATTTACTGGGGTTTTCCGGGCCATGGAAGGTACATGTCATAACCAAAGAACAAATCCATTTGCCTTTTCAACCCAAACAGCACTGTGGAGCTCCAAACCTTTCTGAACGCCAACAGGGCTGTGGCCCATGCCTAAAAATATAAAAGGAGGGTCTCTCACTTCCCACACAATCTTCAGAAATTCATTTTCTGTCAAATAGTGGCTCCAAATAGAAGGAAGTGGCCAGAACCAAATACTCATATTCTTATACATCAATCCGGATAATCCTCTGGTCCTGCTAAGCTACAAGGACTTCTAAAAACACACTCCAGCTATCATGAGACACTTCTTTCCAAGCCCTGATCTACCACAGACACAATAGCCATATTCATTTTCCAAAGACCCATCTGTTCACCTGTTGATCCCTAACCAGGGATTGCGAACTAAAGCCATTGGGCCAAATGGAGTCAGTTGCCTGCTTTCTCTCTTTCCTTCCTTCCCTCCTTCCTTCCTTCCATCCTCCCTCCCTCCCTCCCTCCCTCCCTCCCTCCCTCCCTCCCTCCTTCCCTCCCTTCCTTGCCCCCCCCGTCCCTCCCTCCCTCCCTTCCTTCCTTCCTTCCTTCTTTTTGTTTTGAGATAGAGTCTCACTCTGGTGCCAGGCTGGAGTGTAGTGGCGCAATCCTGGCTCACTGCAACCTCCACCTCCCAGGTTCAAGCGATTCTTCTGCCTCAGCCTGCTGAGTAGCTGCGGCTACAGGTGTGCACCACCACATCCAGCTAATTTTTGTATTTTTAATAGAGACGAAGTTTCACCACATTGGCCAGGATGGCCTCGATCTCTTGATCACGCTATCCACCTGCCTTGGCCTCCCAAAGTGCTGGGATCACAGGCCTCCCAAAGTGCCTGGATCACAGGCATTAGCAACCATGCCTGGCCAATGTGCTTGCTTTTACTTTTGGCCCTTTCTTAATGGCCCTTGATCTAAGAATGGCATTTATTTATCTATTTATTGCTAACCAGATGGTTTGAAATGAATATATAAATATATACCTATTAGCATTGAGGCTGCCTTTTGGCCTTGATTTTGCCCAAAATATTTACTCTCTGGACCTTAAAAGAAGCCTGTCCTGAAAATGTTTGTTGTAACCACCCCAACCCAAGCTACTATTTCCTGGATGCAGCACTGCACAGCTCCTTACTAATACTCCTGTTCCATGCTGCCCGCTCCCCACACTTTTTTTTTTTTTTTTGCACGAGCAGCCAGAAAACCCATCCGAGCATGATTTTCCTTTACTTGGAGCCTTCCTATGGCTTCTCCTTCTTCAATAAAAGGTAAACTCTCTACCTTTTCCTTCAAGCCTGAAGCCCTTGCCTTCTCTGCCTTCATCACCAACAACTCTCCCATTGGCTGGGTTCCAGCCTCCTGACTAACCTTCTGTTCTTTTTCACACTGAGCCTTTAGAGATGGCCCTAGAATATATGCTTCATGAGGGCAGGGACTCAGTGTTGGTGATGTCATCATGTTATTCAGGATGGTGTCTGGCACACAACAAACATCTCTATTCTGTACCATGGAATAGACATGTCATTTACCAAAGAACAAATCCACTTGCGTTCTCAACCCAAACACCGTTGTGGAACTCCAAGCCTTCCTGAATGTCAACAGGGCTGTGTTTATATAGATAAATATCATATGTGCCAATTTTATTACTTACTGCATTTGGCAGCTGCTGCTGCTGCTGTTGCTGCTGCCTCCTCTTCTTCTTCTCCTCCTCCTCCTCCTCCTCTTCCTCTTCCTCCTCCTTCTCCTTTTCTTTTTTCTTTTTTTGAGGCAGAGTCTCACTCTGTTGCCAGGCTGGGGTGCAGTGACATGATTTTGGCTCACTGTAACCTCCGCCTCCCAGATTCAAGTGAATTTAAAATGAATTTCCTACATTAGCCTCTTGATTAGCTGGCACTGCAGGTGCATACCATGAAGCCCAGCTAATTTTTCATGTTTTTAGTAGAAACGGGGTTTCACTGTGTTAGCCAGGATGGTCTCCATCTCCTGACCTTGTTATCTGCCTGCCTCAGCCTCCCAAAGTGCTGGGATTACAGGTATGAGCCACCATGCCCGGCCTTGCTTCTTTATCCGTCTGTAAAATGTTGGAAAAAAAATAAATTCTGCCTCTCAGCATTGCTATGAAGATTCAAAATCACTTATTTTTGCCATACATAGACATTAAAATTGACGTTAGAACTCAGGTCTTTCTGATACTGTGCCGCATCAACCTCTCTTCATTTAAACATTAGACCTTCCTCTGCTACATGACCTAGAAACAAATCCCTGTGTCTGTGAACACATGGCCTCCTCCTAGAGGAAATATCTTTGTCTCTGTGTCAGAGTGGGTCTGTTTACGTGCTCTCATCCAGGCAGCCTTGTGGCACTAAATAACTCAAATTCAAATTTGTCTGTAATCTTCCAAAGCCAGTGTCTGGTTTGACACTAGAGAGTCTTGTTTTTATGCTGTAACTACTCCCTAGAAGAGGAATTCTAACACCTTTTATCCATCTTCTCCCCTGCCCAACTGTGGGGCATGAGGCCACCTCTCTGGCCAGACATCTGGGTTTCTGCTGCTTTTTGCTGTGTTCACATGGCTCCTTGGCTACACTAGGTTCTTTGATTATTGGTTAGAATAGGTGGTTCCAGGGAAGGAGAGGAGGAGGGAGACAAGGATTTGGTACATAGTTGCAGCCTTTCCATTTATGGGACCAGGGCTTTTGATTCAATTTCCATCATCAACCATGGTCTTTCCCAAGCTTTTATCATGTTAGTGCTGCCCTTGTGATTTTTAGTTTATTGGTCCTACTCCTAAACATTTACTTAACATTTTCCTTTAAATCATCTCACTTTTTGACTTATTTAACATGCAAGTCTGTGCACACCAGGCCAAACTCCTTGGCAGGGGTCAGAAGGCCCTTCACTGTGTGCTTGGCTCCCATCTCAGCCTGTCTTGCCATTCCCTCCATCTCACTAGACGTTTCACTTAACTGATCATCAGAGTGGCTAACTGTGGCATTGCTCAAGTGCTTACTGCGTCCTAGGCTTGTGTACCCCTCATTTTGGTGAACCTCCCCACTGCAACACACACAAACCTTCCCCAGAATGAGGAATGCTACCCTAGAGAAGTGAAGTAATCAGCCAAGGTCCCACAAAGAGGAAGCAGGGAAGAGCAGAGGTGGAAGTTCTGCTGTTGTTCCCAGGTACGACACCCTCACCTGAAGTGACCTTTCTTCCACTAGGTCAGGCTCTTTCAGATAGAAGTCCAGGAAAAAGCACAGATTTGATGCTTTTGCTTCTTTTCTAAACATCGCTCAGTGGATGACTTGTGAGTGGATGGGGCCATATCGAAGCTTGTTACCTGTGTCATGGAATCCAATGCCTAAAGCATTATTTTGTTGACCAGGGGAGGAGAAAAAACAGTTTTTTAAAGAGTTTTTTTTCATGAAGAGATAAAGAAGAGTAGGAATATATTGGTCTGTTTCCAAATCAACAATAAACACAGGGCCCCACTTATTTATTTTTTTAACCTGGTGCAAACTCTTCTTTATCCAAGGCATTTGCTTTGCTTCTTTCATTTTCCCCTTGAGGCCGGCTCCCGAGGCCACAGAATGAAAGGGGTCTGAAAAAGCACGCCACCAGTAAGCCAGCATGCCATTCAGTATCTTTTCTTACACAACAGTTATTTGTAAACTAATCAATAAACTTTTCTCATTTTGTTTGCTCCTTTAGAAGTCTTAGCAGCCGCCTGCTGAACCATGAAGAAACTTAAAATAGCGATGATCTCCCCTTGACGCTGCCGCCTCTTCCCTTCCGTAGAACTCCCCTTGACGCTGCCGCCTCTTTCCCCCCGTAGAACCCATGAGTCAATCTGTGGTGTTTATACTTGAGGCCATATGAAGCTAATCTGTATGGAAATAAAGGATGGAAATATTCAGATTGAGTTTTACTAAGTGAACCTGAGGTTTTTCTGTTCAGCAAAATAGGCCAGGTAAATGCGTTTCTGATACAGAATAAATCACTGGTTTGAAGACCTGTATTTCCCATTTGCCATTTTGCTTAGAAGCAATTCACAGTTCTCTGGGTGGATTGTGAAAAGCACCATCCCCTTCCTCCAGGGTAGTTCCTGGAGCGAAACTTATGTTCCTATTAGAGTTTTGGGGTCCTATTCTCCCAACCTGAGGCTGAAGGTGTTGAGGACTTCACAGAAGAAAGAAGAAAGGAAAAGATTCAGACATGTGTTCATAGGGCAATTTACAAGCCAGGCCCAGAGTCCTTACTCAGGAAATAAGACACGCACACTGGCTCTGGGAAACAGAAGATTGGCACACAGTGTTGTCAATGCAAAGATTGAGACAGGTAAGGAGTTGCCATAGGAGAACGTAAAACGGGAGCCCATTAGCAGTGCATGTGTTCAGGCCCACCCATTTGAAGCACTTGGTTCTAGTCTAGGTCTTTTCATTCATTCATTCATTCACTTAGTCATTAGTTCAACAATATCTGTTGAATGTAGGTGCCTTTTTAGAAGTCCAGCAATGAACAAAAAAGACATGTTCTCTTCTCTCATGAAGTACATAGTTTTAGTGTATATTATTGTTATTATTTGAGACAAAGTCTTACTATGTTGCCCAGGCTGGAGTTCAGTGGCATGGTCAGGGTCCACTGCAGGCTTGACCTTCCAGACTCAAGTGATCCTCCAGCCTCAGCTCCCCAAGTACCTGGGACTAAAGGCATGCACCACCATATCCGGCTAATTATTTTTTTTTAATTTTTAGTAGAGGCGAGGTCTTGCTGTGTTACCCAGGCTGGTCTCAAACTCCTGGTCTTAAGTGATCCTTTTGCTTCAGGCTCCTAAAGTTCTGGGATTACAGATGTGAGCCACCTGGACAGTTTTAGTGTATCTCAAAGCATGAGCTGCAATATGAGAAAAAGGAAAGAGGAGGAAAGGAGAGGAAAGTCATTCCAGGTCCAGGGAGTGGCCGGAGCAGATGCGTGGAGATAAGGCGCAGCCCAGTGTTTTCTAGAACTGCACTGCATTCCTTACTACTTCGCTGTGATCTTTCAGGTTAGAAGTGGGGAGAAATGATAGCAGCAAGTCTTCAGCTTGTCCAGCAAGCAGTATAAAAAAAGTAGTGCCTTCGTTTTATGGTTCTCCCGTATACTTTATTTTTGTATCTCCAGCATGGAAATAAATAAATTTTAGAACTCTTAGAGGAAATATTCCTCAGAAAGCTCTTGATTTCTTTGTCATGGACTTATTTCAGACTACCTGGGGCCATACTTAATGCCATCAGACGGAGGTACAGATTGCAAAGCTGTGGGCAGGTGCTGATCTGGGCTACGGAAAAGACCATGACCAAGACCAGCCCTATGTGGTCAGGGGAGTCACAGATTTGGGGCAGAGCTTGGAGAAGGGTAGCCTGGTACATGTAGTACATTTAGAGCACCCAGAGGAAGGGGAAGCATCTCGACATGCTATGGTTTGCAAAGCCTGAGGAAAAACAAATAACAGCCATGGGCAGTCCCTACTGAAATACCAGAATTTATCCAGGAGTGAAAAAAGCTCCTGATAACTGATGCTTGCTTACATGTTGAACCATAGGAAAGAGGTTGATCATTTTTGCTATGGAGGATGGCAGTTTTGTAGGTTTTCACCACTCGGTTGCAGGTACAGTATGGGACTGTTTATCCTTCTCATCTCACAAAATCTCACATTACCTATTTGAGTTAAAAAGTCCTTATTCCAGAGCTGGAGAAGTCAAAGCTCAACAAGGTGATATGAATTGCCCAAAGCCACATAACCAGAGGAGCCAGGACTCAGACTTAAATCTGTACATCGTCAAAGCCTGACCACGGATTGAGGCTCAGGGGCCTCTATTTTTTCTGTGTTGGAGCCTATAGGCCCTTGAGAGCCCTGTGGTCTGGGTGGGTCCAGTCTTCTCTTTTCTACTCTGCATATCATCTTTCCTGGACTCTGAAACCAGCCTGGTCCTGGGTATCTTTGTGCCCTGATTATCTGGAACTTCATGGAGCTGGAGGACAAGACACAGACTTCTCTGGGACACTGGGCTTCTGATGAGGGTGGAGGCTGGACAGATTCTGGAAGTGTTTCCTGGTGTCTCAGTCTCTGCAGGGGTTTCTCATTCTGACTGTCTCAGCACTCACCTCCCCCAACCTCATCACAGACCCTGCTTTGTCAAGAATTCTCCAGGTCTGAATTATCAATGCCAAAGCTTAGATAGTTACCAGCCCTTCTTTGAATCCTCCGCTATGAGAGGTTTATAGCAGTCAGAATGGGCAAAGTTATGCTATAAAACCAAACATTCCCCCAACTCAGTGGCTTAGCATAATGTAAATCTCTCTCTCTCTCTTTCTCTTCCCATGCTACATCTCCAGCAAGGGTCTACAGGGGGTCTCTGTTCATCAGGGCCACACAAGGCCCTAGGCCAAAGGGGGCTTTTTCTCAGTATATGTTTTTACAATTGCCTCAGCATAGGAAGTAATATGGTTTGGCTCTGTCACACCTCGAATCTCATCTTGAATTGTAGCTCCCATAATTCCCACGTGTTGTGGGAAGGACCCAGTGGGAGGTAATTGATTCATGGGGGTGGGTCCTTCCCATGCTATTCTCATGATAGTGAATAAGTCTCACATGATCTGATGGTTTTATGTAAGGGAGTTCCCTTGCACAAACTCTTTTGCCTGCTGACATGTAAGACGTGCATTTGCTCCCTCTTCACCTTCTGCCATGACTGTGAGACCTCCTCAGCCATGTGGAACTGTGAGTCCATTAAACCTCTTTTTCTTTATTAATTACCCAGTTCTTGCATATTTTTCATTGGCCAAAGCAAGTCACATGTCCAAATCTAGCTTCAAAGGGAGTGGAGAAATATAACTTGCCCATGCGTCTAGAAGACAGAGCACAAGAAATATTTAGGGAGAGCATGAATGATGTCCAAAGCTAGTCAGAATAGTGTGGAGGAAAATGAGCTTATCTCTTGGCCATTAGACATGGCTCTTCCAAGCACATAGCTTGGTGAAAGACTGATTCAGTAGGATAAGAGGCTAAACCAAGCAAGCTCTAATGTTCAGAAAAATCACGAGAGCACATTTGAGTGCACTTCCATTGCTGAATGTTGTTATTGTGTTGAGAGGCTAGAACCAAGTGAGCAAGAAAATTTTCCTTGCTAGGATGTCGCCATATTGCTCAGGCAACTTTTTCCTTGGTCTTCCGTCTTAAGCGGAACTGACTCCAAAGAGCAGCCCTCCTTGAATAATTAATAATAAAACTGAGATGTCACATCTAAATAGTCTTCCTATATGAAAGCCAATTTTATAGGGAAACATGTCCACATACCTTTCGAGAACTTTTCTCTGAGTTATACAAGCCACATCAGCACTGGAAATCTTTCTTTAGGCAGACATTAGTCACTGGGATGAGTTGCATGCTATAAACTGATAGCCCTTAATGTCCATGTCAAATAAATCTATTTATACACAGTTTATATGTCTATATATAATAGAAGGCATCAGTGAGTGCTTCCAAATGCTGATGTGTCTGATGTGAGTACAGGCAGCTTATATGCAATGCCCAGAGACAAGAAGAGCAAGCTACTGATTTAGTTTGTATTGCGACATTGCATGGTTCTACCCCCTCCCCCATTTCTCTAAATACCATCTAAATCTGAAAGAGGAAAAGGTAGCGGATAAAGAAATTGAATAAAATGTTTACGGCCACACAAGCTGATATTTCTTGTGTGTCCTTTCTTATTTAAGCCAAATGATTGTATTTAATATAAATTCAAGAAAGTCAAAGTGTTGAGAACATTCTCACTGTAATTATTTTTTGCCACTATTATCAATCCTTTATTCAACAAATGTTTATTCAGTGCATACAATGTGCTGAACAGTGAAGAAGACAGGCCAGGTCCTTAATGTCATGGAAATTATGTTCTAGTGAGATACAGACAGTGAGTAAGTAGACAAATATTTATATAATAAAATTTCAGGTAATAAAGAGTCCTTTAAAGGAAAACAAAGCAAGGAATGAGGATGGTGAGTGACAGGTTGGTTTTAGGTATCGGTAGTTGGGGATGCTTCCTTACAGAGGTAATATTTGGGTTAAGAAATGAACTAAAGTGATTGAATGAGTCATTGGAAGGTTTTGAGGCAGATAATTTCAGTCAGAGGAAGCTGGAAATTCAAGGATGTCTTAATTTTTGCTTTGAGCAACTGAGTATATGGCAGAGCTATTTACTAAAAGGGGAAGAAATGAGTTCGAGGTGAGAAATCACAAATTCTATTTTGCATCTCTAACATTTGAGATGCTTACTTGGCATCTGAGTGAAGATATCAAGTATGTAGATGAACATATGAGTCTGGAGTTTTAGACATCAAAGCTAGATATATCGAGATATAAATTTGGAAATCATCAGCAATGAGATGGTATTTAAAGCTGAGAAACCATATGAGGTCACTAAGAGAATTTGTTGTAAATATGGGAGACAAAAGGACTAAGCTCAAAATCTTTGGATGAACCAACATTAAAGACTGAGAAAAAACAAAGAATTCGACTGGCCAGAAAGAAGGGAGGAAAACCAGGAAAGTATTGTGATTAAAAAGATAAGATCATAAAAGGTTGCAATAAGAAGAAGTCACCTAACTACGTGTACCACATGACCCTGAGAATTCAGACAATGCAGCCTAAGCGGTGGGCATTGAATCAATGAAGGTGATCAGAAAACGTAATGAGATTTCTTAGTTGAGCAGTGGAAAGGAAATTTGAAAGTGCACTAAGGGATTCTGGAATGACAGTCTGATGTGTTCCTCCAGAAAAAGGTGGTAAAGAAATGGGAGGAGCTACTAGGAAAAATTTTGAAATCAAGGGCAAGTTTCTTTGTTTCTTTATAGATGGGAGACCTTTTAGCATGTTTGAATGTTGGTGGGAATGACTCAGTATGTTGCTGATGCAGGACGGAGAGCAATAACTATAGGGGTAAAGTCCTTGGAAGGATGATAGAGGGTGGGTTTAGGTAGCAGCAGGTATGTTGGAACCATCATATAGGAAAGAAGGGAAGATTGAGTCCATGTGTAGAGATGGAGGTGGAAAAGAGAGAATATCCTTCTGATTATTTCTATTTTCTGAATAAAGTAATTATCCTGTTCATCTATTGAGAATGAGCATTGACTATTTGAGAGATGAGAAGAAAGTGTCAACATTCATCTGGATCAGTGGAGGAGGTATTGACTGGGGACTGTGTTAGCTGTTTAGGTAGTGCCGGAGGCCCACTTAAGACATGTGGTCATAAATCTTAAGTGAGGCCAATAAACATGGTTGTAAATTTTTCTCTAGCCACATTCTGATGTTCAGGTATGGGCATGAAGCAAGAAGAGAAATGAGCTTAAACGGGGATGAGATTTATAATAGCAGTGACAGAGGGAGAGGAAGCTGAGGTTAGGAGAGGGAATTCCTGTAAGGATGAACCATGGAATCCAAACTGAAGTAAACAGGTTGATAGCATATGACCCTGAGACTAGAGTCTCTATAGGGGCATAAGCACTGCCTGTGTTGGTGTGTAGATGAGAGAACATGATCTTCCCATGGCCAGAACATCTGATGTTTGACACCTAGATATTGGAAGTGGTGTGGCTATTGATAACATACAAGGTTAGAGAACATCTTTGGAGGAAAATAGCTGATGTGTGCTGGAGGAAAATCACTAAAATATCATTATCTAAGGAAGAAAATACAACAAGAAAACATTGATATATAATTTTTAGACCCTGACTACTAAAAAAATTAAAAAGGGAAGTGGGAATGAATTCCCAACTTGAATAACTTGGTAAAGTGAACCAGTGAATCCCACCCAAATGCAGTGACCCACTTTTGATCAGTTTTGAGGTCTGCCTGTGCAGCTTTTTGATAATGAGGTGTTAACATTTGACATAAGTGATTTTTTATTTTACAAAAAAAAAGAAAAACAGATTTACAATTAATCTTTACGATAGTCTCACAGGATCTGGCTCACATTGCCCATTTATTCTTGAATGTGAGAAAGGAGACAGATTTAGAATAGGGTGGAAAATACTACAGATTCCACAGCTTCTTGTGATGATAATGCAAATGGCAATGAGTGACCTTAAACTGCGCTTCCATTAATAGTTGTGGTGATTGTGACTTTTTGTGGTATTTTGTATTTCCCATGCAATTCAGAGGGATTTCATGAACATCTGGACACTACCGTGCATACATATTAGTCATGTGAATGACATCCAACAAGAGTGTTTATGGAAAATACAGGGAAGGATGTTGTGGATTTCTACTCTAGCAGACAATGTGTCCACTTGTTACAGAACTGGCCCCAGTGAATCACACCTCCTCAAACACATGCTCCTTTGCTATGTGACTTTGCTACTCCTTCCATCAAGAAGTAGAGTTTTTTCTCCATACTTTGAATTGAGCTGAGGTTGTGACTTTTTTTGACTAAGAAAATGTGGCAAGAGTGACATGGTGTGACTTCTGAGTCATGGCCTTAAGAGCCCTTGTAGTTTTTGCTCTTGCTTTCCCAGATCATGGCTGCCTCCATGCAAAGGTCCAGGCTACTCTTTTGGAAGATGAGAGCCATATAGATTGAGAGGTCCAGCCGACAGCCAGCACTGGCAGCCTGACATGTGCCATCTTGGATTCTCCAGCACCTATTAAGTCACTAGCAGACTGCCATGCTATAAACATTTCTACTGGAGATCAGCAGAAGAGTCACCCTGCCGAACTCAGCCCAAATTGCCAGCTCATGGAATTGTGAGCTAATGAGTGACTGTTGTTTCACTAAGTTTTTGGGTGATTGAATATACAATACAAAGACAAAGGGAGAAGGAGAAATAATGTCCATTGAGAATCTACTTTGTGTTGAGCAACTCCTGAGAACATTATCTTGATTTTGCTTGATTACATCTCCCTTAGGAGGGTATAAGTTTCTTCACAGTGAGAAACTGAAGGTCAAAAAACTTCAGTAACTGACGCAAAGTCACACATCTTCTGAGTAATAGAGCAAAGATGAAAACTCAGAGTGTATCTATGTGCCCGAATCTCACTCTTTGAGTATATCAGTTTCCTAACTTAAACTCACTTACAAAATATCTTTGGATGTTGTGGCAGATCTTTATACAAATGGATGTATTATTTATTTAATAATATGTTCTTTAAACTGGCTCACTTGAATAAGTAACTAATCAAACAAATATATTTAAGGCAGAAACATTACTTTGACTAACAACCATGTCTAATATTTATTGCATGCTTTCCCTGGGATAAGTACTCTCCTAATTGCTATGCATTAATTAATTTATTTAATCCTTACAAAAACTCTATGAGGTTGGAGCTATAATCATCCTTGTGCTCATTTTACAGATGAGAAAATAAAGCATGGAAAATTAAATAGTTTCTCAATGTCACCAAAGAAGTGGTTGGCTTTAAGCTCTGTGGTTCCAGCACCTGCACACTTAGCCCTGAGGCCAGAGGTTTTTAACCAGGCACAGTCTTGCCAGGGAACATTTGGTAATTTCTAAAGACATCTGGGATTGTCCTGACTGGGGAATGTGTTACTGGCATCTACTGGGTAAGAAGCAGGAATGCTACCAATTATGTTACAATGCACAGGACAGCTCCCTACCACAAAGAATGATCCAGGCCAAATGTCAACAGTGCTGAGGTTAAGAAATCCTCTTCTAGGCCATTCTCCCTTTATAAATGGTAAACAGAAACAAGTAAATAGAAACTCAGCCGAAACCAAACAATGTTAAAGAATCTCTCTAAACCCATTGCTTGCCCATTATATAAACCTTGGACCTCTCTTTGTGTTGAAAAGAGATTTGCAAACATTAGAGAGATAGTAAAGACAAGTACCCAGTGGAGGCTTTTTCCTAGGTGTAATCAGAGAATAATAAAAGACTTAGAATGAAAATTAAATCCTCCTGTATGATTCTAAGTTTCTTATGCCGTGCCTGAGTCCCTACCAAATCATCCCTCAGTCCACTGGCACACATCCCATCCTTTGCGACATGGGGCACTATATCCACTATATAGTGGCTAGCGGTCCAAATCCAGCCCACCACCTGATTTGCAAATAAAGTTTCATTGGAACTTACTCACACTCACACCTGTTCACTGATACACTGTCTGTGGCCGCTTTTGTACAATAGCCACTGAGTTGTGTGGTGACAGCAGAGATCATATGGCCTGCAAAGCCTACTGTATTTCCTTTCTGGCCCTTTATAGAAAGTCTTTGCCAACCCCTGCCTAGAACTGTGCCTGGTACACAGTTGGCCCTCAGTAAATATTTGCTGAATGATTAAAGCTTTTGAAGACACCACTTTGAGCTGAAAGCCTCTTTCTACCTTGCCCTTTCCTCCATTCTTCCAACACTCTCTTTTTCTTACCCCATCCCTCACCCATTTATTTATTTATTTGTGCATTTTCACTTTGCTCAACACAAAGTGACAGCTCCATTCTTAAAAGAAACACTTGTCGGCTGCGTCGTTGATCACTGTAAGCCGCTCAGTTTTAGGGCTCAGAGATATAAATGGATCTGCTTGAGAGGGGATGGTGATGGATCGCCGTCTTCTCAGGAGCCTGAGCAGTTCCCTTTCTCCCTGTGGCTGTTGGCATTCACCACGCTTTCTCAGCTCCAGCACTAAGGGATATATAATAGACACGGGAGGAACCATAAAAGTAACATCTGAAACTGCTGCAGAGCTAAGTATTGATTTATTCATTACTATAAATTTTTTGTCATTACTATGCAATTGCTCTATCTCAGGAAGAATTGATAAATGTGGTTGGAACCTGCAACCTACTGTGTAAAACTTTTTCCCCCTTCTGTAATTTCCTGTAACTCTTCTAAAGAATCATTATTCCTTATTACATAGCCCTGGCGTGCCACCTATTTAGATAAATGCGTGAACAAGTGTGCAGTAAATATTCATAGTGGCCCATGTGTCAACGATATATGTCACTAATTAGATAATTTAGTGGTTCACATAAATAAATAAGAAAATAGAAGAACACCCAGGAAAACAGTGAAATAAAACACAGGCTCCTTGTAGGGGTCTGGGCATATCCAACAGCTTTTCAGGCTCATAGTATCACTTTGCATGCTGGCAGCCTATCAGAAGGTCACAGTTGGGCTGAAAGAGGCTGATTACAGATGGGAAAAGAAACAGCGATGTGTTAGAATGTGAAGGAGACGGATTCACTTTGTCAGCGTGCATGACAAGTACATGACATCCGTTTGGGCCTTCTCAGCAAACCACACAGTTGTTACCTAAGCAAGTCCACTAGCGAGGGCTCTCAGGAGACACATGGGCCTTTCTATCTCTTCTGCCCTCTTTGTTTTGTGGAATCTGCTGTTTTACTATTGTACTGATGCAAAGGTAACTGGGCTCAGAGTTTGGAGATGATGGGTTCGAGTCCTGACTCCGATGCAAAGTGGGAAAATTCCTTATTTAACTTGGGCCTTAATGTTCTTATCTGCAGAATGGGAACGGTCATCATTTTTATAATAATGACAATGGTAGTGTTAATAAAGCTCAGATGAGGCAGCAGACATGGAAGGCGTTTGTGGAGTCTAAAGTCTAAACAGATACAAAAAGACTTGTAGACTTTTTAAAAAATTTAAATCAAGGAATGTGATAGTAAGCATATAAAGCAACTATTTAGAGAATCAAGAAATTAGAAGCTACTATTTAGTGGGTTCCTCCTTTATTTTCTGAGCTAGATTTTTCCCATGGGTTGTCCACTAGGATGCATCCAAGTGAGAAGGCTGTTTTTCACATTTTACCGGTAGAGAAACCGAGGATGAGAGACATTCGGTGTAACTTGCCCGAGGCCAAGTGAGATGGTGGAATAACACCTACCTCTCTCTGGCTCTATCCCCCATACCTCCCGTGCTGCTAACTCATGCTGTGTTGCTTCTAGGTTACAGTTTAAAGAACTTACTGTTTTTCAAGAAATAAAAAGATTTCAATTTGAGTTGTCTAAAAAAGTTGACGGTATCGACCAAACTCACAGAGCGATCCTCCTCAACCGGCACTGGTTATATGAACACGTCAGAGTCCTGTTCCCATAAATGCAGTTATCCCTAACTCAGTCAGTTTGATTAAGGGTCTCTGTGCTGACCTCATCAAGTGGTGTTAAGCAAAAATAATTGGATCTACTGAGTCCTGAGATCTGACTGATTAGCTCCTAATGCATGAATCTGGCCTTAGCCCTTTCTAGTGGTGTGTTAGAATGTGAGGGAGTTAGATTCACTTTGTCAGACAGCCAAAGCTATGTCTTCTAGACATGGTTAAACTAGTCAGGGTCCCCTCTGGTATGTTAATTTATGTCAAATGTAGATAGGATAAATCCTATAGTTGGCCATTAAGCAATCATATAGAAAGTGAACTTATTCATATCTGGGTTTACCTAGTTATAATTAAAAGCACTAGTTAATTTATTTAACAAATAGTTTACACTTGACAGTGTCAGTAGCAAGGGAAAACACTAGGAATGCAAAGATGAGTCAAATGAAGATGATTGTACCTATCCCTGGAGCTCTGGTCAAAGGCCCCTGCTATAATTGTTGAACAACAAAAATATGGATGAATGGATGGATAAAATACAGATGCGTGAGTAGGTGGATGGATAAATGAATTGATGGATGGATGAATAGATGAATAAAGGAAACTGCCTTAATTACCTAAACACCTTTTCCTTTTTTTTTTGTTCAGAGGAAGGCTCAAATCCATTGATTAATATCCTTTATGACTAACTTTGGTACCAAAATGAATCTATTTATGTTCCAAATATATACTCCTATTGCCTAATTTCTTCCTTTTTATTGATAGCTGAAGCTCTGGACTTGTCTCTTGTCTAGGTTTTGTCTCTTCTTAGTCAAGTCTTTCCCAACATCACTTTGATTGCACTCTGCATGGACTTGAATCAGGGTTAAGCTGTGTCTCTCTTCAAGCCTCCCTGGGATTCACCCAGTACTGAATTCAGTGCCTACAGGAGTAAAATTTGACACAGTGGATAAATGAATAGATGCTAATCAATGGAACATTGCTGGGTGGATAGAAAGATGGGTAACCATGTCTTCCATCCTCGTTCCTCCAATATCAACAGCAGTGCTTGGCTCACAATAAATGATTATAGGTGAGTGAATAGGTGGTTAGATGATTGAGTAAAAAAGTGATTAGGTGACTAAATACAGAAGTGGTGGGTGATGAGTAAATGATGGATGGATGGATGCCCCTGTGCATGAATGAAAGGATAAATTACTGGGTAATCGCTGGGTGGGTAAATGGAGGAATTGTTAAGTGGGTGAATGATGAAAAGGGAGCATGTGAGTGGATTTCAGCATCGATAATCCAATGAATGGACAGGTGAATATATGGAAGTATATCTGCCTGGATGAGGCTTGGGAGGATGTAAGCATAAGTAAATGAATGTGTGAATAAAGGAATGGATGGTGGGATGAATGTTTGGATTGCAGCCCTAAAGCCTGTTGAGTGCTGGAAGAACACAGGCTGGAGACGTAAACTCTGCCCTGATTATGGCCAAAGTAAACAATCTTCTTGGTTTAGGGAAATGATGCTGCTGACTTTGGGAAGATTAAGGGCATCGTACACAAGGGCATGGAAAGTCTGACTTGCTGGCCAGAAGAGTGATAATGACTGGTGGTTTCCAAGCACTGTTTATAAAATAACCAGAAAGGCAATGAATGTGTTTCTTGGGTTCCTTCAGGCCACAGTGAGGGGGGAATGTAACCTCAGCAGGGACAGCCTTATGCAAAAGGCTAGCCAGTGCAGTCTGCATGACTGCCTTTGGGTTACAGACCTGCTACTGACCAGATAGACTTGTTTACTTTGATTCTCTCTGTCTCTCCTCCCTCCCTCCCTCCCTCCCTCCCTCCCTCCCTCCCTCCCTCTCTCTCTCTCTCTCTCTCTCTCTCTCTCCCTCCCCTCTCTCCTCTCTCCTCTCTCCCTCGCTCCCACCTTTCTTTTCTTCCTCCCTCCCTCTTTCCCTCCCTTCCTTCTTTTCTTTCTTCCTTCCTTCTTCCCTTCCCTCCTTTTCTCTTCCTTCCTTTCTGCTCTTCCATTTTTTTTTCTCACTGCCAGGCAGGAATAACCTAGGCTCAGAAAACAAGGGCTCTTGGGAACTGCCCCACACTTTGCTTTGAAATTTGGAGCTTCACTTGGGAGTCTGGTTCAGGCCTCATGTTAAGCTGGCTGGAGGATTCCCCTCTTTCAGGATCATCAACTACCTCTTAGTATATAGATCCTCTACCACTACTACCTAAGAGGTAAGCAGTGATCCTGAGAGTGGGGTCATCCTGGAGGGGCTGCATCTCTCATCTGGTGAGAGCCTTCTTGATAGTGAGACTATGCAAAGTCCTGAGATGCTGTGGGGTATCACATGGCAAAGGGACTGAGTGTGATAGCTCAGGTCTCTCTTCCTCTTCTTATAAAACCACCAGTTGTACTCCCATGATAACCCATTAATCCATTAATGTACTAATCCATTAATCCATGAATGGATCAATTGATTCATTAGAGCCAAGCCCTCCTGACTCAATCATTTCTTAGGGTTAGGGTTAGGAATATACTTGTATATATATATATGTATATGCATATATCTGTGTGTATATGTAATATTCTGATTAACTGAGAGGATCTGTGATGTAGTGGAATAAGCAAGGGGCTTGGAGCCAACCTGATGTTATTGTCTATTGACTTGGATAGTTTGCTATACTCCCAAAGTCTTCTTTATCTGCTAAAAAAATGAAGCAGGAATATGGTTTTAAAAACACCTGCCTCATGTCATTATTGTAAACTTAAAAGAGGTAATGTGAAAAAATTAGTACCTGACTGGCACATACTACGTGTCTTATTTAAGTTAGTAATTCTTACTCTTTTTGGTTAATTGTTTAATTCCTCTTCCATAGTTAGGGTACACCAAAGCAAGTGAGACCTGGGCATGGGTTAAATATCAAGTGGGCTTATTCACCTGGTCTGTTGAAGTCTCTTCTCTTGGGTTGCAAAGGAGAGAACTCATTCATGTGGTCAGACAGCCTAGCCCCACTGGTTAACCCCAGAATGTGTTTGATCCCTTCTCCCACTGGTTGACTTTCCAAGACAGGAGGGAGGGGAAGTCAGTATCAGTTGGCATTTTTTCTGTGTTACTGCAGGAATTGCTATTTGTCCAATTTCATTGAGCTCAATGAGAAAGCAGACTATTTATATGCTATCCCTTAGAACATCTGAGCCCATCAAGGCCAGGGTCTTTCCAGGTCCTGGGATGAGATTGGTCCTGTTAGATGTGCTCTGACTATACCAGGAGCTTCCCCTCTGTCTTAGACTGCTTTCTGTTTCTTATAACACAATATATGAAACTGGGTAATTTATAAAGAAAGGGAAATTATTTCTTACAGTTATGGAAGGTGAGAAGTTCCAGGTGGAAGGGCTGCATCTGAGAGATTCTTCTTGCTAGTGGGACTCTCTACAGAGTCCTGAGATGGTGGAGGGGATCATCTGGAGAAGGAACTGAGTGTGCTAGCTCAGGTCTCTCTTCCTCTTCTTATAAAACCACCAGTCCCACTCCTATGATAATCCATACATCCATTAACCTATGAATCTATGAATGAATCAGTCTATTCATGAAGTCCAAACCCTAATGAGCCAATCGTCTCTTAAAGGCCTCACCTTTCTATACTGCCACATTGGGGATTTAGTTTTCAACTCATGAAATTGGGGGGACACATTCAAACCACAGCACCCTCTCATAATACTCTTATGTTGTATCATGATGGCTTGTATAATATCTGTTTTCTTCAGTAGACAATAAGATATATAGGGACAGAGGTTGTGTCAACTTATTTACTCTTGGATTCCAGCAACACACACAGTAGAAAGTTCAAATAAAATATTTGTTAAAAACTGAATAGCTAAACTTCGGTCTCTTTCACAGCATCAAAAGAAAGATTTTGTGCACCATTAAATCCTTGGCTGCTAATACCAAGTCTGGAAGCAGAGGAGGATTTAGTTAGGGTTATTTGAATGTAAGCAACAGAAACGAACTCTGATGAACTTTGCACATAATAAGGGATGTGTTGAAGGGTATTGGGTACCTCACAGATTGCAGGGTCAGGCCACCGAGACTTGGAAAGGGTAATAGCCAAAAGTTAAAAAGCAATCTCTTTAGCAAAAAGCACTGGATGTGATTTAGCTGCAGTTGCCTTTTGAGGAGCTGGTTCTACTCGAGGTTTAAGTTTCTGAAAGTCAAAGTGGGATTGGCCTAAGTTTCAGCAGTAGAAGGGGAATGGATATCAGCCAAACAAGCAAACAGAGGTGCAGAGTGATGATGAGCAAGGAGGTAACGTGGAGACTTTTCTCGCCCCCTCCCCAAGTGAGTAGACTCCTGCATCATTGCTCAGAAGTGTTAAAAACCATTTACCCCATCACCCTCCCTGTTTCCAGAGACTTCAGAGAATTGGAAAAGTGTCTGCCTCAGACTGGGAAGGCCACAGAACAAAGTAAGTCTTTTCTGGCCCGAACATTGCATGGCATATGTGGAAAACCCAAGCTCTGCTGGAATCCTGTTACACTATATGAAGAGCCAGAGCCTAAATTATGGGTACTCTGAGGACAGAATTTCAGACTTTGCTCTGGCTTTTGTCAGCTTAAGACTCTTAAGGTAGTTTACACAAAGATTTGTATGTCTGAATTTTTCCCTGGCAGGTTCTCAGTATAACCTAGATAAAACAAACCCCAAATATTTGTGGTTAGCAACAATAAAGAGTTTTCAAGTTGCCTGACATCTTCTCTCCATGTAGATCACCATCTAGGATCAATATTCAGCTCTGAGACAAAGGGAGAGGGAAGGATGTTGGGAAATTTTTCCATGGTTTGAGCACCATCTGAGTTTTAAGTTATTTTCTAACACCTTCTCTTCTCTCTCTCTGTCACACACACACCCACACACACCCCACACACTTTTTTTTTTTTAAACCTCCGAAGGGCTCTTTCTGAGCTATGCAACAGAAGTGCTGGTGTCTCACTTGAATGCCAGTCACCAAACAAAGCATCACCCGAAAAGCCATTGTTTGCCAACATTGCCAAAAAGGGAAGGAGCATTTAAAAGCGAGCTTTTTCACAGTCTTTCCTTGAAAATCTCCTGATCCTGGGTTATGCCCTTTGCTTCCATGACAATCTGCTCTCCACTTCCAGAGTTAAGCAGAAGAACTATTCCACGTTGGTAAACAGAAGATGGTTTACATAAAAAATACAGATTTCCTTTAAGCACTTCGCTTAAGACTTTAGTAAGTTGTATTTACATTATTATTGTTTATGTTCCCAGAAATTGGCGGGAGGATGGCCTTGTTGCAGTTTATGTGGTTTCATGATTCACACTTGATGAGGCAGCTATCGCGCAGGGCGGGGACGAGGAGCGGGGCAGAGTCAGAGAAGCACAAAGGAGATTAGAGCTCGTTCGCTTGTGGGATCCACGGCCCTCACGTAATGGTGCAGCCAAGGACCCGGGGGTTTCTGAGTCAGTCTCTCAAATTCCCAGACGTGTTTATCAGTTTTGAGTTTCGAAACTGGCCCACCCAGAATAAAATAAAACCCTTCTGCACCTGATGTGTTGTACGTGGCCCGTGCTTCGGGGAATTCTCTTGAGATGGAAGTTTCTTCCCTAGCTGTCAGCTTGACAGTGCACTCAGTGAAAGCTGCTTGTCTCCAGGGTCCTGAGCACGCCTCTCAGGACCTGCTCCTCCAGCCCTGCAATGGCACACATCCAGCTGCCTTCCCTTGGACGGCGTTGGTGGGGAAGGGAAGTCCAATTGCCAGGGCCAGAGGTTTTCTGGCCCTAAATTTCAGTGGGCAATCTCCATGAGCCGTGTCCTGTTGTGTGTTCAGCTCAGAACGACATTATTATTTAATATTTCAGAGCCAAGTTTTCAAGACTGAATGAGACAAAATAATAAGGAAGGCATGTTCTCTTTTGCGAGGCATTGTGACAGAAGAGATAACAGCCTGCATTCTGGAGACATTCAGATCTTTTCTGCTTTTCCCCCAGATTCTTTGTTGTTTGTTTTGTTTTTAAGACTGGCTCTGCTACTTATTAGCTCCATGGCTTTAGGCAAATTTCTTAACCAGTTTGTGCCTTAATTTACTCATCTGTAATTGGGAGATACTCTGTACCTCATAGGCTTCTGAGAAGATTAGATGAGATAATGAGTATAATGCACTTGGCATAGTACCTAATAAATAATAAGCTCATAATACCTGAATCCTGGTAGCAAGACTTAAAACGTATTTTTATTGTATAAAGGCAGCAAGCGGGAAAGCAGAAGAGCAGACAGAGTGGCATGGAGGTTAGTCAGGAGGAATTGCCTGGGCCATGTTTTAGAGTCCATGAAGGCGTGTGTGTGTGTGTGTGTATGTGTGTATGTGTGTGTGTGTGTGTGTGTGTATGTGTGTGTATGTGTGTGTGTATGTGTGTATGTGTGTGTGTATGTGTGTGTGTGTATGTGTGTGTGTGTGTGTGTGTGTGTGTGTGTGTGCTGTTAATGGTTTTGGTTTGGAAAGCTAGGGGTGTTTATAAAAACCTCAAGTTGCTTCTCCCTGGGGAGTAGGATGCAGCTCGTATTCCATTTGAGTGTAAGTCTAATGGAATTATGTCTATGGAGTTAGGGACTCTTGGTCCTCTGAGATTTTGCAGCACCATATTTTACCAATTCTTCTGGGCACCACATGTCCTGGACACTTGAGAGTTTAACTTACAAGCCTCCTTTGATAGAAGCTCAGCTCAGATTTGGTCACTAAGGAATGAGTACTTAGGGACAATATCTGCTAAGTTGGACGACCAGATCGCAGCTCCTAAGCTAACCCATTCATTCCTGTATTCCTTTATAAAAACAATTATTTATTGAGTGCTGCACTTTGTGCCAGGGTCTATGCTCAGTTGTAGAAATATAATGGGGAGCAAAATATGTCAGTATTTATTATTATTATTTTATTGTACTTTAGGTTCTGGGGTACACGTGCAGATCATACAGGATTGTTGCATAGGTACACACATGGCAATGTGGTTTGCTGCCTCCATCCCCCTGTGGCCTACATCTGGTATTTCTCCCCATGTTATCTCTCCTTGACCTCCCAACCCCCCCACTATCTCTCCCTTGGTCCCCCCAATAGACCCCAGTATGTGATGCTCCCCTCCTTGTGTCCATGTGTTCTCATTGTTCAACACCCACCTATGAGTGAGAATATGCTGCGTTTGATTTTCTATTCTTGTGTCAGTTTGCTGAGAATTATGCTTTCCAAAGTCATCCATGCCCCCCTACACAAACTCATCATTTTTTATGGCTGCATAGTATTCCATGTGTATATGTGTCACAGTTTCCTTATCCAGTCTATCATTGATGGGCATTTGGGTTGGTCCCAGGTTTTTGCTATTGTAACCAGTGCTGCTATGAGCATATATGTGCATGTGTCTTTATTTTATTTTATTTTATTATTACTTTTTTTGAGATGGAGTTTTGCTCTTGTTACCCAGGCTGGAGTGCAATGGCGCAATCTCAGCTCTCCGCAACCTCCACCTCCTGGGTTCAGGCAATTCTCCTGCCTCAGCCTCCTGAGTAGCTGGAATTACAGGCATGCACCACCATGCCCAGCTAATTTTTTGTATTTTTAGTAGAGACGGGGTTTCACCATGTTGACCAGGATGGTTTCGATCTCTTGACCTCGTGATCCACCCGCCTCGGCCTCCCAAAGTGCTGGGATTACAGGCTTGAGCCACCGCGCCCGGCCCGCATCTGTCTTTATAATAGAATGATTTATAATCCTTTGTGTATATACCCAGTAATGGGATTGCTGGGTCAACTGGAATTTCTATTTCTAGGTCCTTAAGGAATCGCCAAACTGTCTTCCACAATGGTTGAACTAATTTACACTCCCACCAACAGTGTAAAAGTGTTCCTATTTCTCCACATCCTCTCCAGTATCTGTTGTCTCCAGATTTTTTAATGATCGTCATTCTAACTGGCGTGAGATGGTATCTCAATGTAATTTTGATTTGCATTTCTCTAATGACCAGTGATGATGAGCATTTTCTCATATGTTTGTTGGCCTCATATATGGCTTCTTTTGTAAAGTGTCCGTTCATATCCTTCACCCACTTTTGGATGGGTTTGTTTGTACTTTTCTTGTAAATCTGTTTTAGTTCTTTGTAGATTCTGGATTTTAGCCCTTTGTCAGATGGATAGATTGCAAAAATTTTTTCCCATTCTGTTGGTTGCTGGTTCACTCTAATGATTGTTTCTTTTCCTGTACAGAAGCTCTGGAGTTTAATTAGGTCCCATTTGTCTATTTTGCCTTTTGTTGCCCATGTTTTTGGTGTTTTAGTTATGAAGTCCTTGCCTATGCCTATGTCCTGAATGGTTTTGCATAGGTTTTCTTCTAGGGTTTTTATGGTGTTAGGTATTATGTTTAAGTCTTTAATTGATCCGGAGTTAATTTTAGTGGAAGTTGTCAGGAAGGGGTCCAGTTCCTGCTTGCTGTCCATGGCTAGCCCGTTTTCCCAACACCATTTATTAAACAGGGACCCCTTTCTCCATTGCTTGTTTTTGTCAGGTTTGTCAAAGATCAGACAGTTATAGATGTGTGGTGTTGGCTTCAGGGCCTCTGTTCTGTTCTACTGGTCTATATCTCTCTCTGGGTACCAGTACTATGCTGTTTTGACTACTGTAGCCTTGTAGTATAGTTTGAAATCAGGTAGCATGATGCCTCCAGCTTTATTCTTTGTGCTTAAGATTGTCTTGGCTCTGTGGGCTCTCTTTTGGTTCCACGTGAAGTTTAAGGTGGTTTTTTCTTGTTCTGTGAAGAAGGTCATTGGTAGCTTGATGGGGATGGCATTGAATCCATAAATTACTTTAGGCAGTATGGCCATTTTCACAATATTGATTCTTTCTAACCATGAGCATGGAATGTTCCTCCATCTGTTTGTGTCCTCTCTTATTTCCTTGAGCAGTAGGTTATAGTTCTCCTTGAAGAGGTCCTTTACATCCTTTGTTAGTTGTATTCCTAGGTATTTTATTCTCTTTGTAGCAATTGTGAATGGGAGTTTGCTCATGATTTGGCTGTCTGTTAGTCTGTTATTGGTGTATAGAAATGCTATACATTGTGATTTCTGCACATTGATTTTGTATCCTGAGACTTTGCTGAAGTTGCTTATCAGTTTAGGGAGATTTTGGGCTGAGATGATGGGGTCTTCTGAATATACAATCATGTTGTCTGCAAATAGAGACAGTTTGACTTCCTCTTTTCCTAATTGAATACCTGTTTTTTTTTTTTTTTTCTTGCCTAATTTCTCTGGCTAGAACTTCTAATGCTATATTGAATAGGAGTGGAGAGCGAGGGCATTCTTGTCTAGTGCCAGATTTCAAAGGGAATGCTTCCAGGTTTTGCATGATATTCAGTATGATATTGGCTGTAGTTTGTCATAAATAGCTTTCATTGTTTTGAGATATGCTCCTTTGATACCTAGTTTATTGAGAGTTTTTAGCATAAAGGGCTATTGAATTTTGTCAAAGGCCTTCTCTACATCTATTGAGATAATCATGTGGTTTTTGTGTTTGGTTCAGTTTATGTGGTGGATTACCTTTATAGACTTGTGTATTTTGAACCAGCCAGGCATCCCCAGAATGAAGCCTACTTGATCATGATGGATGCTTTTTGATGTGCTTTTGCAATGGTTTGCCAGTATTTTATTGAAGATTTTTGCATCTATGCTCATCATGGATATTGGCCTGAAGTTTCCCTTTTTTGTTGAGTCTCTGTTGGGTTTTGGTATCAGGATAATGTTGGTCTCATAAAAGGATTTGGGAAGGGTTCCCTCTTTTTGTATTGTTTGGAATAGTTTCAGTAGGAGTGGTACCAGTTCCTCTTTGTATATCTGGAAGAATTCTGCTGTGAACCCATCTGGACCTTGGCTTTTTTTGGTTGGTAGGCTATTAATTGCTACATCAACTTCAGCCCTTGTTATTGGTCTATTCAAGGTTTCAGCTTCTACCTGGTTTAGGCTTGAGAGGGTGCAAGTGTCCAGGAATTTATCCATTTCTTCCTGGTTTACTGGTTTATGTGCATAGAGTTGTTTGTAGTAATCTCTGATTGTAGTTTGTATTTCTGTGGAATCAGTGGTGATATCCCCTTTAGGGTTTTTTATTACATCTATTTGATCCTTCTCCCTTTTCTTTGTTATTAATCTGGCTAGCAGTCTGTCTATTTTGTTGATCTTTTCAAAAAAAACAGTGCCTGGATTTATTGATTTTTTTGAAGGTTTTTTTTGTGTCTCTATCTCTTTTGGTTCTGCTCTGATCCTAGTTATTTCTTGTCTTCTGCTAGCTTTTGAGTTTTTGATCTTGCTCCTCTAGCTCTTTCAATTTTCATGATAAGGTGTTGATTTTAGATCTTTTCTCACTTCTCTGATGGCTATAAATTTTCCTCTAGACACTGCTTTAAATGTGTCCCAGAGATTCAGTTACATTGTGTTTTCGTTCTTGTTGGTTTCAGAGAACATCTTCATTTCTGCCTTCATTTCATTGTTTATCCAGTTTTTATTCAGGAGCCAGTTGTTCAGTTTCCATGAAGCTGTGCAGTTCTGAGTTAGTTTCTTAATTCTGGGTTCTAATTTTTTTTGCCCTGTTGTCTGAGAGACTGTTATGATTTCCATTCTTTGTCATTTGCTGAGGAGTGATTTACTTTCAATTATGTGGTCAATTTTAGAGTAAGTGTGATGTGGTACTGAGAAGAATGTATATTCTGTGGATTTGGGGTGGAGATTTCTGTAGATGTCTATTAGGTCCATTTAGTCCAGATCTGAGTTCAAGTCCTGGATATCCTTGTTAATTTTCTGTCTCATTGATCTAATATTGACAGTGGAGTGTTAAAGTCTCCCACTATTATTATGTGGGAGTCTAAGTCTCTTGGTAGGTCGTTAAGAACTTGCTTTATATACCTGGGTGCTCCTGTATTGGGTGCATATATATTTAGGATCATTAGCTCTTCTTGTTGTATTGATCCTTTTACCATTATGTAATGTCCTTCTTTTTCTCTTTCAATCTTTGTTAGTTTAAATTCCATTTTATCAGAGACTAGAATTGCAACTCCTGCTTTTTTATTGCTCTCCATTTGCTTGATAAATCTTCCTTCATCCCTTTATTTGAGCCTATGTGTGTCCTTGCACATGGGATGGGTTTCCTGAATACAGCATACTGATGGGTCTTGACTTTCTATCCAATTTGACAGTCTGTGTCTTTTGATTAGGGCATTTAGCCCATTTACATTTAAGGTTAATGTTGTTATGTGTGAATTTGATCCTGCCATTTTGATGCTAGCTGGATGTTTTGCCCTTTAGTTGACACATTTTTTTCATTGCATCAATGGTCTTTACCATTTGGTACATTTTTTGGAGTAGCTGGTACTGGCTGTTCCTTTCCTTGTTTAGTGCTTCTTTCAGGAGCTCTTGTAAGGCAGGCCTGGTGGTGATGAAGTCTCTCTGCAATTGCTTGTCCATAAAGGATTTTCTTTCCCGTCACTTATGAAGCTTAGTTTGGCTGGATCTGAAATTCTAGGTTGAAAGTTCTTTTCTTTAAGGATGTTGAATGTCAGCCCCCACTCTATTCTGGCTTGTAGGATTTCTGCTGAGAGATCCTCTGTGAGTCTGATGGGCTTCCCTTTGTGGGTGACCTGACTTTTCTCTCTGGCTGCCCTTCATATTTTTTACCTTCATTTCAACCCTGGTGAATCTGATGATTATGTGCCTTGGGGTTGCTCTACTTGAGGAATATCTTTGTGGTGTTCTTTGTATTTCCTGGACTTGAATGGTGGCCAGGCTTGCTAGATTGGGGAAGTTTTCCTGGATAATATCCTGAGGAGTGTTTTTCAGCTTGGATTCATTCTCTCCATCACATTCAGGTACACCTATCAAACGTAGATTAGGTCTTTTCACATAGTCCTATATTTCTTGGAAGCTTTGTTCATTTCTTTTCATTCTTTTTTCTCTATTCTTGCCTTCTTGTTTTATTTCATTGAGTTGATCTTCAACCTCTGATATCCTTTCTTCAGAGATTGGATATCAGAAGAATATCCAATGCTTGGTCGATTTGGCTATTTAAACTTGTGTATGCTTCACAACATTCTCATGCTGTGTTTTTCAGCTCCATCAAGTCATTTATATTCTTCTCTAAGCTGTTTATTCTAGTTATCATCTCATCTAACCTCTTTTCTAGGTCATTAGTTTCTTTGCATTGGATTATCACATGTTCTTTTAGCTCTGAGAAGTTTGTTATTACCCACCTTCTGAAGCCTGTTTCTGTCAATTCATCAGATTCATTCTCCATCCATCTTTGATCCCTAGCTGGTGAGGAGTTGTGATCCTTTGGAGGAGGAGAGGTGTTCTGGTTTTTGGTGTTTTCATCCTTTTTGCACTGGTTTCTTCCCATCTTAGTGGCTTTATCTACCTGTGGTCTTCATGGTTGGTGTCTTTTGGATGGGGTCTCTGAATGGACATCCTTTTTGTTGATGACAAAGTTATTTCTTTCTGTTTCTTAGTTTTCATTCTAACTGTCAGGCCCCTCTGCTATAGGACTGCTAGAGGTCCACTGCAGACCTTGCTTGCCTGGGGATCACCCATGGGGGCTGCAGAACAGTAAGGGTTGCTACCAGTTTCTTCTGTTATCTTTGTTGCAGAAGGGTACCTGCCAGATGTTGGCCTGAGCTCTCCTTTATGAGGTGTCTCTTTGGGTATATGGGGATCAGGGAGCTGCTTGAGGAGACAGTCTGTCCCTTATAGGAGCTCAAATGCTGTTGTGGGAGCTCTGTTGTTCCATGCAGAGCTGCTGAGCAGGTACTTTTAAGTCTGCTGCAGTGGAACTCATAACCACATCTTTTCCCAGGTTCTCTGTCCTAGGAAGGTTGGATTTATTTATAAGTTCCTCACATACTGCTGCCTTTTTTCATAGATGCCCCCACAGAGTAGTCTAGTCACAGTCTGCCAGCAGAGGTGTTGCTGAGCTGCCGCAGGCTCTGCCCAACTACTGTGTGAACTGCCTCGGTAGTGGTGGTTGCCCTTCCCTGCACTGTGCTGTACCATCCTGGGTCAAGCTGTGCTTGCTGCAAAACTCTCAATCCAGAGCATTTCAGATTGCTTGTTTTGTGGGAGTGGTACCTGCTGAGCCAGAAATCTGGCTCCCTGTCTCTGAATGGGCAGCTCTGTCTCCCAGGTGTTCCAGGCGCCAGTTGAATTGTCTGCCCAGATTTGTGTGAGTTTCTGTGTGCCAACCCATCACCAGCTGAAACCATCATGCTGAAAACTTATGGCACTTTTCAGCTGGGGAATCTCCTGGTCTGTGGGCAGTGAAAATTTGTTTGGAAATGCAGTGGGCGCTCACCCTCTGTGTTGTTCTTGCTGGGAACTGCGTTCCGGAGCTGTTCCTATTCGACCATCTTCGATCCTCCTCCCAAGTCTTTATTATTAATATAGACTCTAGTGAGGCTTTATCCCCCATAACTCCCGAGCCACTAATACATGCTGTGTTGCTTCTAGGTTAAAGTTTAAAGGACTTATGCTGTTTTTTAAGAATCAAAAATATTTCAATTTGAGTTGTCTAAAGAAATTGACTGTATCAAGCAGATTCACAGAGTGAATCCTCCTCACCCAGCACTGGTTATATGAAAAAGTGAGAGTCCTGTTCCCAAAAATGCAGTTATGCCAAACATGGTTAGTTTGATTAAGGGTCTCTGTGGTGACCTCATTAAGTGGTATTAAACAAAAATAATTGGATCTACTGAATCCTGAGATCATAAACCATATATAATCACAATGTAAACACAAATTATCAATGGCTATAAGTGCTGTGAATGAAAGGTGAAAATTTCTATGAAAGCAGAAAGGAGAATGTCTATGAATCTTGAATGAGGGTTGTCAGGAAGGTTCCCCTAAGGGGTTAATAGCTGAATTGAAAAACAAGGAGGAATTGGCAAAGCTAAGTGGACAGAGAGATCTTGTAATGTGTTCTGATAATCTCCTGCTCCATAACAAATCACACCAAAAACTCGGTGGCTCCCATCAATAGTTTATGATGGTCTTTATCCTTTGGGTAGTGTTTGTATGTAGTTTCCTTGTAGTTACTGGGATTGCAGAGACATGAAGTCTTGGCTGGACTGGACAGCCCAGTTGGCTTCCTCACATAACTGGCAGTGGATCCTGGCTGGGGGCTGGGAGCTCAACTGGGCTTGTCCCATGGAGCACCTCCCCGAGGCCTCCTCATGAAGCTTGGACTTCCCACAATATGTGTCTTGGATTCAAAGCCTCCCATGAGTGTGTTCTGAGGGCCCCACACAGAAGCTGCAGGATTTTTTATGACCCAGTCTCAGCAGTCCCGGAATATCTCCTCTACCCCATTCCAATCATCAAGTGACTTGCCAAAGCCAGCCCAGATTCCAGAAAAATGAAGAAATAAAGCATATTTCCCAGCTGGGGGAAGGCGGAGACATGCAGGGAGAGAGGACATCATTGGCAGCTGCCTTGGAAGTGAGCTACTGTGTGCAGCTTTTGCTCTCTCTATTCCTTTTGTTTGGGATGTTCGTCCCCAAACTACTTGTACACCCTGTGCCATTTAGATATCAATTTGGAATAGCTCTTCATTTCAAAATGTCTTCTCCTCCAAATACCCTCTTCGAAGTGTGTTTCACTGACCTTTGCAGGTAGTCGCTCTCTGCCTCATAACTGTTTCATTATTTTTAAAACACTTATCACTCCAAAATTATCCCTGTATTGGATTACTTTCTTGCTGTCAGTCTTTCCGTGACCGAACCCACCCTCACACACACACACACAACATAAGCCTCATGAGGTCACATCCTTGCTCATAAACGCATCCCCTAGAAATGTGCCCAACATTAAGTGGGCACTGCATATTTATCCAGGGAAATTAGAGTATTCTGGGCAACAAAAGAAATGGCACACGCGAAGATGTATTTTGAAATGCTACGAGTGTACCTTATTTTCTGGTATGCAAACACTCCGGTTTGAATCTGTCTGATGTATACTCCAAATAGCTTATTTCATAGATGCATGAAGTTCACTGAATTTGGGCTATTTCTCACTCTTCCCAAAACTAACTGAAAGAAGAACAAGAGCACAAAGCATAAACAACTAAGGGGCAAACTGTCTACACTAAGACAATTTTGTGCTTTTCCATGTAGAAAACCAGAATATTAATTCATTTGTTTCTTACGACATCTTTACGAGGCTGATATTTTAATTTTTTTTATATTGGATGACAGCTGGAGCATAGGGAATTTTCTCAAGGGTCTCCAGTCTAATATTGGTAGATACTGGGTTCAAATATAGATCTTTTCTACCTCAGAGCCCTGAAGAGTTTTGCATAATAGCCTAAGGTTGAAGAAGAAAATCAGGGAAGATTAAATGTCCAAACTGAAACCCAGAATAAGATAATTTCCCCGTGGCATTGAATCAACTTGCAGAGACCTATGATAACTGAGTTGGCCCCAGATGACAAGAGGTCGCCTCTGATTATAAGGCAGGGATCTGATTCCTGCCTCAATTACAGCTGAATAACTACCAGTTAGGAATCATGAAAGGGCCAACATTAGGGCAGTGGAGATGAGGAAAGACCTGCCAGTTTCTGGAGATGTAAGCAAAGGCAGTCAGCGTAGGGACATTTCCTCGAGCCCAAACCAAAGCCATTAGAACATGATGTTGTTGATCAGAGGCGAGGGGTGGGGGCTGTGGCTGGGGAGATTGTCGGCAACCCATCTGGTTTAGTTTGGAGAGACACGAGGAGGCTTCTCTTCTGATATTTTTGAAAAGCAACCTCAGTATATCTCTTGCAGACCTTCAAGGCATTGGTAGAGGCAAAGGAAGGATTTACCTAAAGCTGGTTGCCATCATTTCCAATGGAGTGCCGTCTCTTGGTGAATAGAAGTGTGTGTTAAGTCTCACTGGGAACCTCGAGACTCTCTACATTCTGCAGCCCCAGGGGCTCTCTGCCCTAAACCCATGTGAACCAGGATTATTTTAATATCCTCTTGTGCTTGAATGCTCTTCTCACTTGATATCTCAGTGTTTCGAGCTGTTTTCCTCTTATTCTTTGCTTCACATGGGAAATAGTTAAATACGTTTTTTTAAAGGATAGATAACTATAAAAACTTTAAGTCAGACCATCTGTGTTGGCGGAAACTTCAGGCTTTTGTCTGGGAAGTGGAATTTCTTTTTCTTGTTTTCTCCAGTTCTTTGGGAAGTCCATGGAAAAATAACAACAAAAATCCCTAAGTAATAATCTTTTAAGAGCTTCTAAAGGAGATCTGGAAATAAGAGAAAATAAGATGCCTAAGTGACATTTCAAAAAAAAAACTTGAATAATCTGTCTTTTCTCTGAGGGGATGTACAAATAAAGAGCTCACTTAATTACCAAAGAGTTTGTGTTGGACTTGAAGAATCAATGGTGCATGTTACTCATTTCTTACCTGGGATGTATGTACTAGAGCCAAGGCCAGCTTCCCAGATGAAATTTAGATAGCCTTGGAAGTTGAGAGAGGCATGGTGGGTGGAAGTAGTGGAGCCCAGCATAGCATTAAAATTCATGTTCTTGGCCTCCATGTTAAAACCTTCTGCCCACCAAGGTAACTGTGACCTCAGCTGACCCTACGCCTCCCAGAAGAAACTCAGAACTCTCAACCCCAGTTCTTGCCCATCCCAGATCCTTCTCTGGCTCATTGGTGCTATCATTTTTCACACCTGGACTCACACTGCCAGTGGCAAATGGGTCAACTAAAAACAAAGTGAGGGGGTAACAGGAGCCTCCCCTCCCTGGTAAACGTGCCCATGGTTGATGAAACCCTGACTGCTGCTATAGTCTTCATGGTGACAATATCGAGCCCAGGCATGGAATGGGATATGATGCCTATTTCTAGAATTTTACATAAACTTCTCCAGTCAAGTGAAACTCCCTAATATAATGTTTTAAAAACACTCAGAAAGCCTGAGCCTTGTACCAAGGGGGAATTGGATGTCATCTAGACTGGTCAGAAAGAGATTCAAAAATAGGTAGTCAATGAAGGCTGTCTCTTCTACTTGCCTGAATTAAGTCTGTTTCTATAATTGCCCCAGTAACAGGTACTCACTTAGGAAGTCAGGCCCCCTGTCCTAGGAAAGTCTGCATCTACCACTGATTTATTGTGACCCTGAGGAAAGTCACCTGCCCTCTCTGAGCCTATGATGTCAGATGTAATGAGATGAGTGGTTTTTAAGTCATGCCCCTTTGAGCTCCAGTTATTCAGAGAGGTTCCAGGTTGTAAATGGAAAGTGTGGGGTGATCCACTCACTGCTGCCAGATCACCTGTTTTCACAGAGTGGGAGTCTGCATAAGATTTAATTTATTAAAAGAGTTATGTTGTATAGTCAAGAAAAGCTTGATAATCTTCAGGTTAGTGATTTCACAATTCTAATGTGCACACAAATAGCTCAGAGGTCCTGTGAACATGGAGATTCAGATTCCACAGACTTGAAGTGGGGTCCAAGAACTTGCATTTTAATAAACCTTCTGTAGCAAAATCCTTAGACTGCTAAACTAGGGTCTTTCTTTTAAAATGCGTTGACTTGGGTTTCTACTTTTATGGCATAGTGACCAATGAGAATACTAAATCCCCCAGAGCTTGAGAAGTGAACTGTTTTAGGATCTTTTTATTAGGGTGGGTGGTACTGACTACTGGGGTCCAGGAGGCAAAAAGGGCGAAACTTTCTTTAGCAGGTGGGCTTTGAGAGCTGAGAAGAAAGGGCTACCTTAGGACTCAGGATGGAAAGTAAATTTGCTGGGCCTCACAGGGGCAAGATAAATGAACTTACCATGGCCACCCTTCATGGCTCCTCCACCCACTTCCCTCCTCCAGTGCTGGTGGCAGCAGTGGTTACATTGCCCTAGTTCTAGCGGAACAGGATTGAGTTCCAGCTCCTGCAGTGAGACGAGGTGCAATCATGATGGGAATGTTGGGATAACAGGCGGTGGCCACATGCTCTTCAACCCCTGCAGTGGAGGCACTTGATTGACGTGCCTGGGTGTCAGTGGTAACAAGGAGAACAATGTTTGTGCCATGGAAGGATCACTATCTAGGAAAAGCTGTGACTTCCTCAGGGCTCAATAAATCCCACCCAAGATCTCTCTCCAGTGTAGGCACTAAAGAACTGGCAGAATGGCCTTTCTCAAATGGATTTGCTTTTTGGTCAGTGATGGATGGGTCTATGACAGACGGAGAAAGTACAGAAAGGGGTGTGATGAGAGATCAAAATGAAATTATTACTTTGGGAGGCTGAGGCGGGTGGATCACGAGGTCAAGAGATCAAGACCATCCTGGTCAACATGGTGAATCCCCGTCTCTACTAAAAATACAAAAAATTAGCTGGGCATGGTGGCACGTGCCTGTAATCCCAGCTACTCAGGAGGCTGAGGCAGGAGAATTGCCTGAACCCAGGAGGCGGAGGCATTGCACTCCAGCCTGGGTAACGAGCGAAACTCCATCTCAATTAAAAAAAAATGATGTTATTTGATTACTAAAGAGAATGAACTTCATTTCATATCCCGAGTTTACAGGACATTTCAGTTTCATTATTAGACCTTATCTTGCCACTATTTTAATCCGTCTCAGTAATTTCAAACTAAAAACGATTCAGATGCTGATGGTCCACAGGACACTCTTTCAAAATTTGGGACTGGGGTTAATAACCAGAATATATAAAAAGCTAAAATAATTGAAAAAGCAATCTAATTAAAAATGGTCAAAAGATCTGAACAAATGTTTTTCAAATAAGACATATAAATGATCAACAGGTATATGAAAAAAATGCTTAACATCACTAAGATCAGAGAAATGCAGCTCAAAACCACAATGCAATCTCACTTCATTACAGTTAAAATGGCTTTTATTAAAAAGACAGGGACTAGCAGACATGGGTGAGGATATGGAGAGAAAGGAACCCTCATACACTGTTGGTGGGAATGTAAATTAGTACAGCCACTAGGAAGAACAGTATGGAGGTTTTCCAAAAAACTAAAAATAGAACTACCATATGATCTAGCAATTCCACTACTGGGTATGAATCCAAAAGAAAGGAAATTAATAAATCAAAAAGATATCTGCACTCCCATGCTTACTGCAGCCCTATTCACAATAGGCAAAATATGGAATCAACCTAAATTCCCATCAGTGGATGAATGAATGGAGAAAATATGGCATATATACACAATGAAATATTATTCAGCCATAAACGGAATGAAATCCTGTCTTTTGTAGCAACGTGGATGTCTTTGGAGGTTGTTATGTTAAGTCAAATAAATCAAGTACAGAAAGACAAACATCATATGTTCTCACTCATACGTGGGAGCAATAAAAGTAGGTCTTCTGAAGACAGACAGTAGATTGGTGGTTACCAGAGGCCAAGAAGGGTGGGAGTGGGGGATAAAAAGAGGTTGATTGATGGGTGTAAATATACAGTTAGATTGAAGAAATAAAATCACTGATATAGTTATCAGTAGGGTGGCTGTAGTTAACATTAACGTATTGCACATTTCAAAAGAGCTAGAAGAAAATAATTCAGAATGGGCCAATTTAAGATGCAACCATTGAGCTGTATCATCACATATGGCTGACACATGACAAATCCAGGATAAAAGAGAGAAAATAAAAAGAAACAGAGGGAGAGAAGATAAAGACACAGATGACAGCTCAACCTCAGGACCACAGCCTGAAAGAGAAAGGCAAGTGAGCAAGAACTTTCCCAACAAGACTCAGCAGTGAATTCCACTTCACATTTAAAGCTTTGATTTCCTGCTTTCCTTTGCAGGCTGATGCTGAATCAGGTTATAATCAACTTTAAAAAGCAGACTTTCATTACTAAAAATATCAGAGCCAAAGAGCCACGAAGGTTTTGTGAGAACTTGAAGAGATCCCTGGAGGTTATGCAAGAGAAAGAAACAACTCAGATAATAGATTGTAGCAGTGTGTGTGTGTGTGTGTGTGTGTGTGTGTGTGTTTGTGCGTGCATAAAAGAGAAGCAGAAAGGGAGAAATTAGAAGAGGATAAGAAGGAATCTCATTTTCCATATTTTGTTTTAAAATGTTAAACTATGGACAAACTACTGTGATATTATGCCCATTTTATAGAAGAGAAAATTGAGGCTGCAGCTATAATAGCCATGATCTCTGCCCTCATGGGGTCATGGTCCATGGAAGTCTTGGTACTCACAATGTGGCCTATGAATCAGCCAGCCTTTTTAGGAGCTTGTCAGACATGTGGAGTTTAATTCCCCACCCTAAAATCACTTGAATTAGCAGGTTCTTTTAAAGCTGGTCTCCAGGCCACTTGGGTGCCCATTAAAACTTGAGAAGATGGCCAGATGCGGTGGCTCACACCTGTCACCCTAACACTTTGAGAGGCCAAGGTGGGTGGATCATTTGAGCTCAGAAATTCAAGACCAGCCTGGTCAACATGCTGAAACTCTGTCTCTGCTAAAAATGCAAAAATTAGCTGGGGGTTGTGTCTCACGCCTGTAGTCTCAGCTACTCCGGAAGCTGAGGCAGGAGAATCACTCGAACCCAGGAGGTGGAGGTTGCAGTGAGCCGAGATCAAGCCACTGTACTCCAGCCTGGGTGACAGAGCAATATTCCATCTCAAAAAAAAAAAAAAAAAAAAAAAGGATGCATATAGCATAAATGCAAGGCCAACAGAGAAGAAATAGGAAACATGAGTGCTGGCAGCCCAGGCGGTGGATGGGCTGCATGAAAGAAATGAGCAACCTGGGTATGTTCCGGAAAAGCTAGTGGTTTCATAAACAAGATCAGGAGAGGAAAAGTGGAGAGAGAAATACCTGAGGCTAGGCCGGATGGCTTGGATGAGTTTGCAGCTCTGCCTCTTAGGATCTGTGAGACTTCACCGAGCCTCAGTTTCCTCATCTGTAAAAAGGGAATAACATTTGTAATTATTTCATAAACTTGTTGCAAAAGATTGAGTCAAAATACGTAAAGTTCTTAGCAGAGTCCTGGTGCACAGCAAGCCCTAAGTAAGTTTGGCTGTGGTTACTGTCCTAGTTATCCCTAGAGCAAGGTGACTCTGAGGACATCCTGGGTGGGACACACTGCCCCCTGGAGGAATGGAGAAACTAGGTAGGTAGTTGACCCTGAAAACAAATTGTCCACCCAGGCACTTTCTAAATTGTCCTAGAAAACGAGCTTAAGTATCACCTTTTAAATCCATCCCTTTATTTATTTTTACATTTTTATTAGCGTGAATAATGTTTCTTTAAATTACATAATCATAGATAATAATAGTACTGATAACAGCCAGTGTTTATCTAACATCCGTGACACGCCAGATACTGTGCAGAACCTTTCACAAGCATTTAATTTAATTCTCAACTTAATTCTCTCAAAATCTCTGTGAAGTGTTGAATAATTATATCCCATTTTTACAAATGAGAAATGAAGACCAGCAGGCAGCTAAGAAGTTTGGCTACGATGATAAGTCTACCTGGTGGAGGCCTGGGGAGGATGTCACAGGGACGTCTTGTGCGTAGCCCTCCTGACATTTCTCTCCACCCCAACTCATATGCCCACCTTTCCCCGCTCAGTTTGACCTCGTGTTAGGCAGAATGCCAATGACGGCCCCCAAGATTCTCATCCCCTGGTTATTAAAAAAAAAAAAGAACCTTATCTACATGCTACCTTGAAGGGATTTTGCAGATGCAATTAGGTGATGTTAACACATGGTGAGAAAGTGCAGGTGGACCTGACTCAGTCACATGAGCCTTTTAAAAGCAGACCATTTCCTCCAACTGGAGGCAGAAGGGAAGTCAGTAAGATTTAAAGTACAAGGATAGCTGGACCAGCCATCACTGGCTTTGAAGTTAAAAAAGGCCATGTTGTGAGGACCAAAGAGAGGTCTCTAGAAGCTGAAAGTGGCCCTGGCTGACAGCCACGAGGAAAACTGACACTTCAGTCCTTGCCATGGCAAAGAACTCGATTTGACCAAGGACCAAAATGAATTCGGAAGCAAATTCCTCTCCAGAGCCTGGAGATAATAGCCCAACCCAGCCAATACCCTGCCTTTGGCTTGTAAGACCCTAAGCCAAGAATCTGGCCAAGGTCTCCTGGACTTCTGATCGATGGATATTGTTAGATAGTAAATGAGTGTCCTTTAAAGTAAATGAGTGTCCTTGAAAACCTCCAAGTTTGTGGTCATTTGTTCCATAGCAATAGAAAATAAAGACAATCCCATTAAGGTCACATTTCTGTATAAAGTAAGTTGTCTGTCAATGTCCCTATAGGTTCTTGGAAACTGCGACTTTGAGTGAAACAACACGCAGCAGGTATTGGAATAACATCATTTTATTCAACTTTCTTTACAATGTTAATCAAAATAGAATTGGTTTCACTAAATGTGATTTCCCTCTGTATCTTTTTTGTTGGATCAAGGGACATTGTTTGACTTTTTCTCAAACAAAGAAACATAAAAATTGATCCAAATGTGTTTCCTGAAGGAAAGAATGGATGAGGCATAGAGGTTTCTGCTTTTGCTCACAGATTCTGGCATCAGGCTTCCTAGATTCCAAGTCCAGCTTCCTCCCTTAAGATTTGTTTGGCCTTCAGTCTTTTTATCAGTCACTCTGGGCCTCAGTGTCTTCCTTCATAAAATTGGGATAATAATAGAGTTGTTGGGAGAATCCAGTGAGGTAAGACTTGAAGCATTTGATTCCCTGCTCAGCGCATAGAGATCACCCAGTGAGCAGTATCTGTACATGTGATCTTATCCTGGGTGGGTTCATGGATGAATAAACTCCAGGGAGAAGGAGCTGAGACATCATCACTATTAACAGTGCTCTCAGGTTTTGAAACTCAGGCTGTGTGTTGTACCAGGTCAAATCACGGGCATTTCTGGATCTGTGAACCTGACAGATGATTCCCACGCTAGACCCTGGGATATGGAGCCAGATCCTAAAGGAAATGTTTGGATAACCCAAATAGTGAGTCCACTTGGAAACCAGGAGAGCCACGTGGCTCAGCCTGGGACGCTCCAGCAAATGTTGGGATCGCCGCCAATTCAGCCATCCAAAATGCTGACTCAGGGAGTAGATTCCTCAGAAAGGGTCCCCTAAATAATAGGACTGTAGATTCCATCAAAACCATTGAGTTGGTAGCCCCAGGTAGACAAAGCCAGATTTCAGCAGTCGCCTCATTCACAACAACTGTTCATTCCAGGCCTTGCCAAGGAGCCGAAGGTATAAAACAGCAAAGTATGCTCCTGTTTTAATTGAGTGGGTATTACCCCTTACTTCTTTTTTAAAAGCTCACTTAGCTTGGGGTATCATGTGTATGGCCTTTTGTTGTTGTTGTTCAGTTCTAGCATGACTTTTCTGGAGGAAAAAATGTAAAAAAGAAGGTAGTTTTGTCACACACACACACACAAAAGACAGATACTGAAGGTAAAATAGCACCCTGGTACACAAGGGCAACTGGATCTTTTAATTAGAGCTGGGTGCAACCTGACATCATAAAATCTGCCATATGGGGAAAGAAGGAGGGTTCCGTCCACACCCAGGCAATGACTGCAGTCTCTCCCTGCTACTTAACCACCAATTTTGACAGCTCAGCTTGTTTCGCTGCGGCTCTCTGTTACTTACAATGCTATCTTGCAAGTGTGATGCCTACCTTTATTCTCCCATATCCCTAACCCTCTCATTGTAACAAGTTGGGAAACATCATGGCTCACCGCGGAGGTGGAAACTGGAATATTTGTAAATAACTGGTGAATGCAAAGATCCATTTCAACTGAGGGAAAGAAGAAAAAAAAGAATGCAGAGTACCGCGTGGTCCCTGTAATGGGTGGACATTCAGTTTGGTGCTCGGAGGAAGGAACAAAAGCTGAGAGGGCTGGCCGGAACAATGGACCGTCACAGATGCTGGGTTATGTAACTGGGTTATTTGAATTCACAATTGTGAAGGCAACAATTGTAGAAGAAGGCCTGTCCTCCTGCTCCGTGGTGGGAGGGGAGCAGGCTCCTGTGCCCCTACCCAGCTGCCCTGGGAGCGGGCTCTGTGCCTCCTGATGATGCTGACAGTTGGCATTCAGGAGAGAAGGACTGGATTACTCCTGACACCGCAAAGGTGTTCAGGAACTCTGTGTTGAGCTACACTTTTAAATGCTTTTAATAATTTTTTTTGAAAAAGACAGTGAGCCAGTTAAATACCTTTCCCCCATAGCAATTGGCCATTTGAATAGGACCAGATTCTTTCCATTCGGTGCAAGCTCCTTGAGCTCAAATGGCATCTCTGGGTATACACTGGGACTAAAATTCACGTGTTCCATGCACAACTGGGTCAGGGAATGTGGACATGAATGTGTGGAAAAAGAGCAGGAGGGACGAGTCTGGGAAAACTTCTCAGGAGAGGCGAGCTGTAAAGATAGCTCAACCAAGATCATGGAAAGACACCATGGACAATGCTGAAGGTCACTTTCCATTCTTGGGTGGTGTCTTGCACGGAGCACCTGATTAACTCAGGCTTGGGCAGTGAAAGGACAGCATTTCCCTTGCCTGCCTTCCCAGTACTGAGTTGGCCATATGCAAGCCCTGAACGGCAGCCACACCCAAGTATCTCATCCCAGACTTGGCATGTGCTGTTCCCTGAGTCAGGAACACCATCCCTACCTCACTCATCCCATGACTATTCAACCCCTCAATTCCAGCTAGAACCTCACTCCTGCTGTAAAGCCATCCTCAGGCACTTTCTTCACCCTCCTACCCTCACTGGGTAACACACCCCTTTCCTTGGGTACCAATAAACTCCATGAGTTTAACTCCTATAAACACCTACCCTGCCATCGTGAGCTATTTATGACTCTGCTTCCTTCACTAGAGTCTGCCATGCTGTGTGGCAGAGGCCAAGTCTTTTCACTTTTCTATCTTCAATGTTAGCACAAAAGGCAGTCTTACACTGTTTAGGTAATAAGGGACTTTCTCCTGAACCCAACGTAGTTGCAAGGAAGTTTTAGAATCTGTAAGCTCATTTGCAGAAACAGGCTGGGTTTTCTTTTATTCTCTGCAGTTGTGGCTGTTTCGTTGCTGTTACGTGTTTCAGCTTGGCATGTAGACAGAAGCAGGGCTCTGATTTTTCAGCAATCCCACCTGTCTGGGCAGCTTGTCAGTCTGTTGGACCAGGCAATTTGCACTTCCTATTGGCTTCCAGCTCCATGAGGATGAGCTTTCCAGGCAAGAAGGGGCACTGGCACAAATAGCTCAGAGGCTTGCTTGCCCACTGGTATCCATAGGTGGAAATATAGGGATGATGATGATGATGATGATAGTAACTTGGATGCTTGAATGGACATTCTGGAATCCTAAGCACTTTCCATGTTTTTTCATGTGGAAACCTCAGAACAAACACAAAAGATAGGCATGGTTGATTTTTTTTTTTTTTTTTGAGACAGAGTCTTGCTCTGTGGCCAGGCCTACAGTAGCATGATCTCTGCTCACTGCAACCTCCTCCTCCCGGGTTCAAGCAATTCTCCTGCCTCAGCCTCCCAAGTAGCTGGGACTATAGGCACACTCCACCACGCCTAGATAATTTATATATTTTTAATAGAGGCAGGGTTTCACCATATTGGCCAGTCTACCTCAGCCTCCCAAAGTCCTGGGATTGCAGGTGTGAGCCACTGCGCCCAGCCGATACTCTTATTTAATGGTGTGACATGAGTTGCCCCCAACCACACAGCTTAGGAGTCTAGCAGCTGCAGTTGGGAGCCCGTACACACTCCTCAGCACTGCTTCCTGCAGTTTCACGTGTGTAAGCATGTCTGTATTGTAAGGGAGCGAGTATAGAATCACCACTGAGACAAAAGTAAGCCAATTCAGAGGGTCATTTATTGCCAGTGGTCATGGAGGACTCGTGTCTCTCTAACCCGTGGCCCCAGAAGGAGGGTGTCAAGACCTCTTATGCCCGTACACCACCTCCTGGGCAGGGGTGGGGGTGAGGGGCTTTGGACATTCTGAGGGCTAGTGGGCTTTGAACATTCTGTAAACCACCTCCTGGGCGGGGTGAGGGTGAGGGGCTTCGGACATTCCGATTGTTAGTTAAGTGGTTCACAGAAGTCAAGATAAGTGTTGGTTTACACATTGCCTGGGTAGGGTAGAAATTACAGACCTTAGTTATTTTTATTTATTTATTTTTTTGAGATGGAGTTTCGCTCTTGTTACCCATGCTGGAATGCAATGGTGCGATCTCGGCTCACCACAACCTCCGCCTCCTGGGTTCAGGCAGTTCTCCTGCCTCAGCCTCCTGAGTAGCTGGGATTACAGGCACGCGCACCGTGCCCAGCTAATTTTTTTGTATTTTTAGTAGAGATGGGGTTTCACCATGTTGACCAGGATGATCTCGATCTCTTGACCTTGTGATCCACCCGCCTCAGCCTCCCAAAGTGCTGGGATTACAGGCTTGAGCCACCGCACCCGGCTGACCTTAGTTACTTATTACAAGTCACAAGGGCCAAGATGGCGTGGGTTTGGACTGCTTGTGTGTCACAGCAGGGTTACAGAGAGAAGTTTCAACAGCAAGCCGAGGTATGGTTGAGGTATGCAGTTTTATGGGGCTTTTACCATGTCACATCTACACTTATGTTTAGGTGCACCCATGTGGATGAACACGTACAGTTGAGTGTGTGATGTGTGCTTATGTGCATATGGGCAGGTGTGTGCTAGGATGTATCTGATTTGGCCCGTCCACATCAGAATGTCTGTGTATGTATCTTCTTCTCTCAACTAGGAAAAAAAAATCAGAATTTGAATAGGGTTGATATTAACATGATGGAAATTTCCCCCAGGTGGCAGGTGTTCCCCACCTCTGGTTTCCTGGCCTCTTTGTCCACTTCAAAACAAGAGCTCATTAAGTAGAATCTCCATTTCTTTGGGTGGGGATCCTGGCCTTACCCCAAGCAGAGCTGCAGAGAGAGCTTGCTGATTATGGGACGTAAACTTCCACTAGTGAAGACTTGCTCTTCAGTCACAAATTTACATTTCAATGCACCCTGTCATTTTAAATCTCAGGCACTTGGCACAATTGCCTCCCAAGAAGCAGGCTCTGTAGCGTCTGTTTCAAGCGAGGTAGCACCCAGGCTGCAGCAAGCCCAGTGCAGACTCCAGGGCCCAGAGGCACACAGGGGCGTGCAAGGAGCAGTCTGGGGATATATGCAAATTTTACTGTCAGGGGTAACTCAAATGCATCCTGAGGATAGCGCCAAGGGGCATTTTGTGTTACCGGCCATGGGCGGAGTCCCTTGAGACAGGCATTCTCCAGGTTGGAAGTGGAACTGCAGAGTGGCTTGTTCAGTCCTATTAGAGGTGAGAATGCATTGAAGGCTGCTGACAAGGAGGAGCTGCTGTTTGTCTTATGAAAACAATCAGTTGACAGTTCAAGAGAGGAGCAAGCTTCCTCCACTTTCTTATCATGCTCCCACGTCCCTGCGTTACAGCAGAGATACCTGGCTGGTTCCATTGTTTTTCTTCATTGTCAGAAAGTAAACTATTTACTCCCAGGAGTCATTCTGTTTTGTTTGCTTCATTTCATTGCACATGATTCTGCTTTATTCTGATTTTCAGGGCTAACAGTGCCCCCAGTGACACTAGTGAATAGGTATTTGCTACACTTCTGTTTCTACCCCTTGGACCTACTCGAAACCTCTTGTTTGTATCTCTTTAAGAGCTTCGTATTTTTCAAAAGTCCTTATCTGACTTAAAAGTGCACAACCGGGGTCCAAAGTGGCTCCCGCCGGAGGTCATGGCGCTCGCGAAGGCGAGGTCATCAGTTTGAGGCTAACCTGAGCAACCTCATAAGCTCAAACTCATTGGCAAAAAAAAAAAAAAAAAAGTGCACAACCTTTCATAGCACTGAGCACTCCAAAAGAAGTTTCAAATGTTTGCCGTGGGTTCAGAACCATGAAAAGCCTGATTGTTTTACCTAAGAACGTTCTCAACTCAGGGTGTGGCAACAGGCTAGGCACCACTGCGCAAGCAGAGTGGGGAGGGTTAAGGACCACAATATGATGGGAGTTTCCACTCATAAACTTCAGTGGACTGCAGAATGATACGAAATAAACACCCATGATGGAGGATCAGATCACAGCGCAGAGGGCCAGAAACAAGGTACGAAGCTTGGGCATGGAAAATACTATGAGAAATGAAAAGAATCATTATTGGTCTTTGAAATCCTGAAACACTGCCTTTCCATTATAGGAAACCTGGAGGTAAGACAACCAGAATGTGTAAGGAAGGGATTTTTGAAGTATCTACATTTGTATCACAAATACAGATCACAGTTACTCAGCTCTTCTTCCAGTCTTTTTTCTATTCATCTGATAATGTTAGGTCTAGAGTTGAAGGAGGGTTATGATCCTTGGCTGGCCACATGGTGAGTGGCAGATGGGCCCACAGCATTCCTCATAAGTATGGGGAATGCATGGAAACAACGCCCTTCCTCACCTCTGCTGTGGCTTGCTTGATTTTAACTCACGCTCCATGGAGACTAAAGTGCCTCAAAGCCTATGAATGCCAAGCTTAAGAAAAGTAGGTATTATATGTTGAATTATGACCCTCCCCAAAAAAGGATGTGTTGAAATCCTAACCCCTGGTATCTCAAAATGTGATCTTCTTTGGAAATAGGGTCTTTAATCAAGTTAAGATGAGATCATTGGGGTGGGCTCTGTTTCAATATGGCCGGTGACCTTATAAAAAGGGAAAACTTGAGAAGACGCATAAGAAAGGGAAGGTGACGTGAAGACGGCTGTGTGATGATGGAAGCAGAAACTGAACTGTTACAGCTGCACTCCAGGGAACCCCAAGGCTACTGGCTAGCACCAGATCTACGAAGAATCAAGGCAGGATGCCTCCCAGAGCCTCAGAGGAGGTTGGCCCCACTGACACCTTGATTTCCAACTTCTGGCCTTCAGAACTATTAGAAAATATATTTCTGTTGTTTAAAGCCACCCAATTGTGGTACTCTGTGACAGCAGCTCTAGGAAACGAGTACAGTGAAATTTCCATTTCTGTCCATGTGTGAGCATTGGGCATTTTTCTTCATTAGTTTTTTTTTTTGGTTTGGTTTTTGGTAGAGAGATCTGAGGACACAGACATAAAAGTTTGAGATTCATGATGAAAGAAGGCCCAGAGCTCAACAGTCAAAGCGTGTGAGCGCAGCTTTTGTGACACAGACTAACCGATGTGTGTTTGCTCTACCTTTCCTCTTCCTGGGCACATGAAGGACCTATTTCCTGGACTACCTTAGCCTGAAGTTGGTGACAGTGACAATGGCCTGCTGCCAGGCCTGGACCTTTGAAATCTCCATTATAATTTCTCTTCTGCTGCAGTGACCTTGGAGTCTATGCATGCTATTTGGCATAGAAAAAAGACTGAGGTACAGCTTCCAGTTTCCGCAAAGATTTGTGTGCATGAGAAACACACCTGGCGTTAAACTGAGATGTTGGGCTTAATCTGTGACTCTCAGAATCCTATCCTATTCTATTACCTGACCAGTAATTGCTCCCAAATGATTTAGGGGTCTGAGAACACAGCATCATTGTCAACTGCAGGCAGACCTTTTAAAAGAAGTTCATACTCTGAGACCTGTCTCCTCCTTCCACACATATCCTTGCAGGTTAATAATACCATTGCTTACAGTCCCCAGAAAAGGAAGATGTTATAGCCATGTGCTTCAGAGAAACACATCTTAATAAGAAAAGGTAGGTTTAGGTGGGGTGTCTTAAGGAGGGAGACATCCTGAAACATATGTGTTTAAAATGTTTTCCTTTAAAGCTGTGGTTTTTCACTCTAGCCCATGTGCTGTTCACTGTACCCAGAACTAATAAATCATAAATCACAATTTCTGGGGTAGAGCCTAGACATATGTAATGTTTGACTACCCTAAAGTGATTCTAGTGGTCAGCCAAGTTGAAAAACCTTCCTTTGGAGAAGAGCTGATGCAACAAGTTGACTGTCTTATTAAGTTATGTTTCTTTTAAGCACATTGCTGTAATTTCTTCCTTTTCTGAATATCATAGGAATTGGTATTATTAAAGTATGTTCCCGAGTCCTTAAGGGTATAGCAGTGTTAACCTGTACTATCTGGAGAATGAAACATGGAAACCCTGATCACAGGCAATGCTTCACTGCTGTAAGGACAATTCCTACCATCTCAGGGCTGCCACTGGTAGGCAGGCTTCTAGAATTTTCTAACACTTATCACATCTTCACAAAATGGCCATGAGGTAATGAACATTCTCTACCTTTTTTAGAGATGGAATCTGAGTCTCAGGGAGATGAAATACCTTGCCCGAGATCACACGGTAAGAGCTAAAGTTTGAACTTGAACCTCAGTCTCAGTCTGTCTGAAGATGAAGCTTCCTGAGGAGAGGGTAGTCCTATTGCTCTATGGGCATAATTCTGATGGTGAGCATCCGCATTGTGTTACAAACACAAAACTGTGTTAGAAATTTTTGACTTAGGAGCCCAGGATATTAATCACAATTAGATTTCTTCACATAGAACTGTTCTTAGAATTGTGGTATGAAGGCTGACCTGTTAATTGCATGGCTCCAGTGTTTTCATAATCAATAAGAAAAGAGAAGGTAAGTTTTGGTTGCAGGCTTATTAAAAGACCAACCTCCTGAAGCATACTTTTAGCACACAAACTAGCCTTCACCACCCTCCCAAATAGACTCTCTGACAATCCTAAATAGGCTTTGATGCCCTGGCCTACTTGCCTTTGAAAATGCCATTTCCTCAACCCCGACACCCCTCACTGATCCTTTTCCCTTGAACAATTCATACTTTCCTTGTAGGATTATAGGTGTTAACTTCTATAGGCAGGTGATGGTTCCTCTTTCTGCTGCCATGGCCGACAGTCTTCTCCAGGATGACCCCTTTCGCTCTCTGACCCAAAAGTCAACTGACCCAACATCATTCACACAGGAGAATTCGTTTCCATAGGGCTGAGACTATGCCACACTCATCTTGATGTCCCAGGATCTGGGTTCAAGAACAATGTTGGGCATAGATCAGGCCTGTGATTTAGAAAAAAGTAAATAAATGATGAATCAATGGAAAGTTTGCTTTTCCAAAGTAGGCCAAGGGATTCCATGAGCCAAAGAATCCTTACTCTTCCTCTGATCGTATTAAAAATAAAAACAGCAGTGAGATGTGTTGGTCCATTTGCTGTTAGCCTGTGGTTCATTTTATCAGGGGGATGTCATTTGAGCTTGGAGATGGAGCCCCTGCTGTTGGCAACATGTCCTCTGCCCCATTAAGAGGATTCCCCCACCCCCCGTAATTACAGGGTAAATGACTTGTTAAATCCGGAGCCCTCACAATACATCTCCTGACATGCAGTTCATATTCCTTGGGCGGTTTATCGCACTTTCGAGTAGTACATATTTTATAGAGAAGGGAGAGTTCTCCAATTAATAGTAATTGTGATCGAAGCAGTAATGCTCGTCTGCAGCCTGAACCCACAAGAGGAGAGACTGGAAGGCCCATGTTAATTGCCACAAAGAGCTATGTCTATCTGCAGTGGTATATAAATAATAAATTAGGGGAAGGGGGGATGCTGCAGCTGTGATGGTCTTCCAGGAGGTTCGGATATTTATGTAGTGCTGATTGCTAAAAATCTTCTCCGAGTAATTATTAGTAAAAGTGGAATGTCTACATTTGTAAGGGAATTTTAATTAAAGGGAAGGTGACTCTCATTATGGGGAAGAAGTAGTGTTTAGGGATTTACATGTAGGTCCAGAACTAAAGTGTCGGGGCCTGATTGGCTCTTTCTGCTACTGCTTGGACAACAGCAGGAAGCTCAGTTCCTCTGGGTTCAATTTCCCCTGGTCTTCAAACCAGGGGAAATATAGCAGTTATAAGTGCACGAAGTTTCACTGAATAAACAAGCCCTACAGTCTGAAGGCTTTTTATCTGATTCGGCTCAGGATTGCCTGGCAGAGCTGGTCCATACGTCTACCCTTTTGAGCCCCGGTGTCTTCAGATGTAACACTTGCATGCCGCCATGTTCAAGTTGGCTTTCAATGCAGTAAAGGAGGTCAGGTGTGCAAAAGGACGTGGTACCACTTCTGGTATCTCTCGGACTTTGAAAAATATCATGAGAACAAGTTCTGTCTATTGCTTCAATGTTTCTTGGTGTAATAATTTGGCTCTCACGATTTAGAAACAAAGCATTTTTCTGTGTACTCTCAGTTTCCACACTGAGTATGGTGACTCTTCACATTTTAATTAATTAAGTAATTTGGGGGGAGATATATAGATTCTTTTAAGGAGTTGATACAGGCCATGCTAATGTTGCACATCTTTTGTATGAAATTCCAAATATCTCATGGAACCTTATGCTGACCATCAAATGCGTTCCATTAAGGATCCGTGGCCTAGAGGGCTGGACTAAGGAGCCTTCCAGAGCCATGTGAAGAACCAGAGAAGCAAATAGTCCCATGTGACATATGATGATGCCTTGATATTATGGGCAGGCTCCCTTTCCCGCCGCAGGAAGGCAAGTTAATTTCAGACTCAGCCCAGCCCTTTTGCTACATGCCAAAGAGGAAACTCATATTCCGGACGTGCATCCACCCACAGATGGTAAGGGATTCTCATCTGGCCTGTGGGAAACGCTGTTCGCTCTTGTCCTCCCACTATCCCAAATACACATGGACACAGACAATCAAGATATAACAGCGTTTAAGAGAAACTGGCCTTTAGATGGGAGGAACAAAATTTAAACAGAAGAGGTAATGTGCAGGGAAATAGACTTCATCAAGGAAACAGATAAGCCTATCTACGATTCCTTGGGTGATTCAGTGGAATATCCTAACATTAATACAAAGACAACTCCACTGTTAAAAATTTGAGTTATGGCCAGGCATGGTGGCTCATGCCTGTTAATCCCAGGACTTTGGGAGGCCAAGGTGGGCGGATCATCTGAGATTGGGAGTTCGAGACCAGCCTGACCAACATGGAGAAACCCTGTCTCTACTAAAAATACAAAATTAGCCAGGCGTGGAGGTGCGTGCCTGTAATCCCAGCTACTCAGTAGACTGAGCAGGAGAATCACTTGAACTCAGGAGGTGGAGGTTGCGGTGAGCCAAGATCACACCATTGTACTCCAGCATGGGCAACAAGAGTGAAACTCCATGTCAAAAATAAATAATAAATAAAAATAAAAAAAATAAAAAATTTGAGTTCTTAGAAGTAAAAGCTTTAGGGGCCGGGTATGGTGGCTTACACCTGTAATCCCAGCACTTTGGGAGGCCAAGGCGGATGGATCACTTGAAGTCAGGAGTTCGAGATCAGCCTAGGCAACATGGTGAAACCTTGTCTCTGCTAAAAACACAAAAAAGTTTAGCTAGGCATGATGGTGGGCAGCTGTAATCCCAGCTATTCTGGAAGCTGAGGTAGAACCCACTTGAACCCGGGAGGTAGAGGTTGCAGTGAGCGGAGATCGCACTACTGCACGGCACTCCAGCCTGGGCCTCAGAGCAAGAGTCCGTCTCAAAAATAAATCAATAAATACAAATTTTAAAAAAGAAATAAAAGCTTTAGGTAGTTAAGAGAATGTCTGGCAGAAAAAAAATCACAGATTCAGTTAGGAAACTAGAGAAGGAGATGGCAAACTTACTCGGAGGACTAGAGAATAGATATTCCCAGCTCTGCGAGCCTTACCATCTCTGTCAGTTAATCTGCTCTGCCCTTGGTGAGAGTGGCCACAGACAACACATAAAGAAATATGTATAACTGTGTTCCCATAAAATTTTGTTTACACTGATATTGGAGTTGCATGTCACTTCCATATATCGCAAAATATTATTCTTCTCTTAATTGTTTTTTCTAACCATTAAAAAGTATTAAAGCTGTTACTAGCTCTTTTTTTTGAGATGGAATCTCGCTCTGTTGCCCAGGCTACAGTGCAGTGGCATGATCTCTGCTTTCTGCAACCTCTGCTTCCTGGGTTCAAGAGATTCTCCTGCCTCAGGCTCCTGAGTAGCAGGGACTACAGGCACCCACCACCATGCCTGGCTAAAGCCTGGCTAATTTTTGTATTTTTAATAGAGAACAGGTCTCTCCATGGTCAGGATGGTCTCTATCTTCTGACCTCTTGACCTACCCGCCTTGACCTCCCAAAGTGCTGGGGTTATAGGCATGAGCCACTGTGCCAGGCCTACTAGCTCTTTTATACAGTTCTAGTTGTATAAAAATGGGTAGTAGGCTGAGTTGAACCTACATGCCTCGGTTCATTGACCCCTTACATAAAACACGCAGCTGAGTTGTTTTAAAAAATTCTGTCTGAAACCTACAAAGATGTGAACAGTGTGAGAGAAGAGGTAAGAAAAACAGAAGCTAGAATTAGCCAAGTTTTTCTTATCACTGAAATTAAAAATGCATACCACTCCATATTTTAGTTCATTCATTCTTTCACAACTGCCCTAATTAACTGGAAAATAAGGAGCATGAACATTTGATTCCCTACTGTGTGTTGACAGATAAGTTATTTTTTATCTCTCACTTTCCTATAAGGTAAGCGTTAAGTTTTACCGATGAGGAACCTGATACAGCATGTGTAAAATAACTCAGCTGAGAACCATAGCACTGAAAGAACCACAGCTAGCAGCTAGATCCGGGTCTGTAGGCTTCAACGCCTGCTCTCATTCTCCTACACAACGGAGGAGTTTCAAACATTTTTGACCCAGTCCTGGGTTCAGTCACTTTATGTATTTTATCTCATTTAATATCCCAATGTAATTGAGAAAAGCAGAGGTTAGCAAGAAAGCTTAATCCATACAACTGGTAAATTCCAGAGCCGGGAATCAGCATTAACAATCTGAATTTACAATGGCCTGGTGCGGTGGCTCATGCCTATAATCTCAGCACTTTGGGAGGCAAGCCAGGTAGATCACTTGAGGCCAGGAATTGGAGACAAAACTGGCCAACATGGTGAAACCTCGTCTGTACTAAAAATACAAAAATTAGCTGGTTGTGGTGGCATGTGCCTGTGATTCCAGCTGCTTGGGAGATTGAGGCAAGAGATTGTTTGAACCTGGGAGTGGGACGTTGCTGTGAGCCAAGCACTCCAGCCTGGGAAACAGAGCAAGAATCTGCCTCAAAAAATAAATAAATAAATAAATTTACAAAGACAGAAGCCAACCCGAGACCATGAACCTAGAAAAGTTAGTCACTTAATTCCCTAGGTGTTTTTTCATCCTATGGAAATTTACCTTGCAAAGCCCTGTAAACGTCAACATGTTTGGACACGTCCCCTTGGCTGCCCAATATCATTCTCAGAGTGTTGGTTGTATCTTTTTCACAATGACCACATGGTGGTAAGTATTACTACAATCCTAATTTTGCACATAGGAAAGCAAGGCTCAGAGGTTAAGTGACTCAGCCCTCTGGAAGTAGCTTGTATTTATTTATTTTCTTGTTTATTATTGTCTGTCTCCTTTAGGGTGTATGCTTCACAGGGAAGGGTCACTAATGCATTTCCCAAAGTTAAAAAAAAGTATCTGGTGCATAAGTAGATACTTAAAGTATTTGTAAAGTAGCTGAAGAGACAAAGGGATGAATGAATGAATAGATGAGTGAGTGAACTGCCCACCGTTTCACGGTGAGTAAGTATCAGAGCAGAGATGGCTAAGTGTCCTCCCCTCATCAACGACCCACCACTCTGAGAAACTTAAACAAAAGCCTGAAGAATCACTGACTGTGAACACAGTGCACCAGTTTAGAAACCCCAATTTCCACTCTCACCATCATGTCTGATCTGTAAAGCCAAGCACTGACACCCACGATCAAGACACAGCAGTGGTGTTCTGTAAACCACATCATGGCTTTTTAATGTATGTTAAGCAAAATAACTCATATAAGAAAAGCTTCATAAATATTAGCTGCTGTACATATCAGTATGAAGGCACACAATGTGATTTGTGGGAGTGCAGGAGGAAGACTTATAAAGCTGTCTGCACACGGTTATGTGGGAATGTGTATGCTTTCAGAGGGGAAAGAAAGAAGAAAGGAAGAGGGAGGGAGGAAGGAAAAGAAAGGGAGACAGGGAGGAAGGAGAGAAAAAAGAAAGGGAGAAAGGGGAAAGGGAAGGAGGATAGGAAGGAGGGGAGGAAGCAGAAGAGGAGAGAAGGAAGGAAGGAAAGAAGGAAAAAAGGAAGGAAGGGAAAAAGGAAAGAAGAAAGAATTGTTGATTTGGATAGGTGGATAGATGGAAGTAGCTAGAGAAATTTCTAGTTTCTGAGACACTTCATCATGCTACTCTTCAGCAAGGCTATATACTTATAAAATTTGTATAAACTTATATCGAAGCTGGAAGAGTCTGGAAAACTTGTAGAGGGAGCTCATGAAATGCCTTGGGGAGAGGAAATGGATGTCACATGTGAAAGATAGTTAATTGGTCACATCAGAAACCAGAGTTGGTTGCAACCACTCAAACTGCCTTTGTTCAGCAGACCTGTTCTGTGATTGCTCTGTGGTCCTGCCCAGGATTTCTGCCATTCACTGAACCTGATGGCAGAGTCAAGAGGCAGGCTGGCATAGTAAAGGGGAGACCTGGCAGCTTATGAGCCTTTGAACTGTGTCCCTTGTAGGAGGGCTGAACCAATCTGTGACGGAACTGATGCTAATTTCTCAGACAACATGGCAGCACGCATGATCACATGCACACACTCACACATATTCCTATAAAAACTCAAGTATACATTCCTTCACATGCATACTCACACATCCTCACATACATAGGCTCATACACACAAACACCTAATCCACACTCTCACAGACACATTCACACATAGAACTTCTCACATGTACATGCTTTTACCTGCATTCATACACACTCATGCAGATATTCAGACATGCATATTCTAAGTGCATATTCATATGCACACTCCCATATAGTGTCATACACCCATGAATGTACACACACTCACACATGTTCGCACACAGTGACACACGCACATTCACATACATAGTCACCACATTCACATGCACCATATTCATACATGCAAATACGTGTGCACAATCTCACATGTATAGTCATAATACACACATGCATTCATACATGCAAATGCTCACATCTGCACAATGTCACATGCATGTCACAATGCAAACATTCACTCACATGCATTCATACATGAAAGTACGTCTGCACACTCTCACCCACACATGCACATTCTTATGCAGTCCTACCCAGACACACTCACACAGACTTGAACACACTCACTGCACCTATGTATCCTTAAATCTCAGAAGCCATTTTACCATCCTCTACAGAGTCCATAGGAAATGCTCTGTAAACACACACCATCCGTCTCTCACAGAAAAATCATCTTGGCTGAAGCCAGTATTCCGGCTATGTCAGCCTACCTGCCTAGTTTAGGTTGCCTCCCTGCTGCCAGAAAAATCTTGAAGGACCAGGTTGGGCAAATTCATGGAAAAGCTAGAAAGAGTTGGGGGAAGGGCCCTCTAACTGGTCAATAGCATTGCCATTTGTGCAGTAGCTATTTATCCCCCGCCTTTGTATTATTCAGAAATCCATACATTGTGTTTGCCTTTTGTGTTCAGCTTCCAACAAGCCTTCCTTTGTCCCTGTCACAAAGGCCAATGAACTCTGTGTGGCAAATAAGTTTCAGGGCCGGCTGGGCATTATGACTAATTGTGATGCAGTCTATATCCTTGAGACTGTAAACTGATATCAGAAGACAATAGCAGAGAGGGAGCCCATTGAGTGGAGAGAGTCCCCTAGTAACCTCCGGGGGCCGAGATGGGCAACAAGGAGGCTATTGAGGATGGCAACTCTAGCACAGAGCCTGGCGCAGCGGAGCGGGTGGCAGGGCCACATGGCTCAGCTCGAATGATGCTTTGTTTGCCCAACAGTGAAAAAGGGTGTGTTAGAATTAGTTCTGTTTATTTCTTTCTATCTTTATGGAAGTGTTATTGACAAGTAAAACTTGTATCTTTGCAAGGCAAATAACAGACTGATATGATATACGTGTATATATCGTGTATTAATGTCCACCATCGAATTAGTGAGCACATCCATCACCACCCATTTTGCCATTTGTGTGTGTGGGGGGGTGAGGACACTTAAAATCTGCTCTTTTATCACATTTCTAGTAACCAATAGAATATTATTAATTATAGTCACCATGCTGTACATAAGATCCACAGAAGTGATTCATCTTATAGCTAAGTTTATGCCCTTAAACAGACATTGCCCCATTTTTCCTACCCTAGGATTAGTTCTATGTAGGTTCCTCAGGAACTTGGAGAAGAAAAAGACAAGACAAAATAAAACACACAAAAAATGACCTTCCCAGACCCCTCCCCAGCCACATGCATAACCTAGGACTGTTCACTGTAGCTTGTTTTTTTTTTTTTTCGTTCTTTCTTTCTTTTTTTTTTTTTTGAGAAAGAGTCTTGCTCTGTCACCCAGGCTGGAGTACAGTGGTGTGATCTCAGATCACTGCAACCTTCACCTCTGGGGTTCAAACAATTCTCCTTCCTCAGCCTCTTGAGTACCTGGGGTTACAGGTGTGCGTCACCATCCACAGGCAATTTTTTTGTATTTTAGTAGAGATGGGGTTTCACGATGTTGGCCAGACTGGTCTCGAACTCCTGACCTCAAGTGATCCACCCACCTCAGCCACCCAAAGTGCCGGGATTACAGGTGTGAACCACTGCACCTGGCCCCACTGCAGCTTCTTGATGCAGTGCCAGGAAGTCTTGCTAAATCATCACAAATATTAAAAAGCCACGGAGGAGCTACCTGATCAATGCACATTTCCCTTAACTAAAAAAGAAATCACTTCCACCGGGCTTCTCTCTGCCCTGGCAGTGAGGGCATGGGCTGTCTAGGGACTCCTGTCCACCTAGGATGAGAATGGTCATCACATCTGTCCAAATCCCCAGAGCTCAATTCCCATGGGAGAGATGCTCATTATTCTAGCAGCAAATAACTTACCTATTCACTCGACGGATATTGACTGCATGCTTTCTGGATGCCAAGGGCGGGGCACCAGGGGAAGGGTAGTGACTGGGGCAGGTTAGGGCCTGGCAGTTATTTTTTATTTTTTAACTTAAATAGTAGCATTTATTTGAACTATTATTTTCATTTTGGAAAAAATTGAGTAGACATGAAAATGGCCTTTTTGTTTCTATGTCCAGACATCACTGAACAACTGACGTTGGCGTATAGAATTCAGTTGGTCAGTGTTAGAAAAAACCTGGATTTCTGAACCCAAAGCAAGTGTTAGATTATATTCATTCTCATGCTATTTCCAATTGAAATGGGTCACTAAGAAAATGATTATTATCAGGGCCAGGCGCGGTGGCTCACACCTGTCATCCCAGCACTTTGGGAGGCCGAGGCGGGTGGATCACGAGGTCAAGAGATCGAGACCATCCTGGTGAACATGGTGAAACCCCGTCTCTACTAAAAATACAAAAAATTAGCTGGGCATGGTGGTGCATGCCTGTAATCCCAGCTACTCGGGAGGCTGAGGTAGGAGAATTGCCTGAACCCAGGAGGCGGAGGTTGTGGTGAGCCAAGATTGTGCCATTGCAGTCCAGCTTGGGTAGCAAGAGCAAAACTCAGTCTCAAAAAAAAAAAAAAGGAAAAAAAGAAAATGATTATCATACCTTTATTTCTGTATCAAATGCACTATTTCATTTTTCCATCCATAATTACTCATTAGATTCTTGTCTACTTACTCATAATACTACTCAGAATACGAAGAATGGAATAGAATTCAGTTTCTTTTCCTATTTTTCCACTGAAGGGCAAGAAGGTTAAAAGGTCATAGGTATCTGAATATGAGAAATGTCAGGGCCTGCTGTATTTAAAGTGCCCTCCTTACATGAAGCCAGGTTGCCAAGCTGAAGTCTTTCTCCAACAAAACACCAAAACATCATCGAGATTCTAAATGTATATCCATTTTCAACAAATACCTTCGATGGTCTCACCAGTTACAAAATGATAGTTGCGCATTTTAAAGATCAGCTTATAATCTTCCCCTATAAAAGACGTGATTTCCCTGCTGTCTCAGAGTGGGCATTCCATTAGGAGAGAGATAATGCACCCCAGGACAGGTGGCTACATTAGAAAAATAAAAGCCTATGAAGGGGTTGAGAGTGACAAGGGGAACGACCGAGTTCATCTGGAGCTCCTGGGAGCTCCCAGCAGAGATGACTTTGAAATGAGACCCCAAGGATGAGAAGTGCTACTATGCAGGCAACTCTCTGGGGAGAGTGTTAGGAATGGAGGACCCTGAGCAGGTTGTGAGGTTGGCTGCTCTAGGGTGGAGACAAGGCCAAGGAGGCTACAGTGTGCTGGCAATAAGGAGAGTAGTAGGAGGTAAGCCAGTAGAGGTGAGGGGGCAGCTAAGGCAGGTGAGGGGTCACTATCTCTCTGCACTCTGACAGACAGGTATGTTCAATAATTATTCTAGTTCCATTATGTTAGTGCCTAAGATCTGTGTGGTCAAGGATGAGCTGTTTACTCCCTGAGCTCTATTGTACTTGTCTCAAAAATGGGTAAATGATCCTATTAGGGTTAATGACTGAAGTCCGTAAGGGACTAGCAGAGTTTCTGGCATAAGCTCAACATGAAGCACATACACCATCACCTAATCATCAGAGCTGCCATGGTTGACGGCAAAGGATGGCAACAGTGTTATGTGGCTCACATCTTCCTATAGAGCCAGGCAACATGTTAGATAGAACAGAAATCCACAGGGTTAAGATGACCTTCTTAGGTCTCCAGCAGAGTCCAGTGCTGTGAATAATGAGGCATGAAGTGAGCAAAGGTGTATTGGTCTGTTCTCGCCTTGCTATTAAGAAATACCTGAGACTGGCTAGTTTATAAAGAAAAGAGGTTTAATTAGCTCACAGTTCCACAGGCTGTACAGGAAGCATGGCAGCATCTGCTACTGGTGAGGTCTAAGGGAGCTTTTACTCATGGCGGAAGGCAAAGCAGGAGCAGGTGTCTTACATGACAGAAGCAGGACCAAGAGAGAGACGCGGGTAGAAGTTCTACACTCTTTTAAACAACCAGATCTCATGAGAACTCTCTCACCATCATGAGAGCAGCACCAAAGGGATTGGGCTACACCATTCATGAAGGATCTCCTCCCATGATCCAATAATCACCCACAAGGCCCCACCTCCAATGTTGGAGATTACAATTGAACGGGAGATCTGGGTGAGGGCACAGACCCACACCATATGAGAAGGTCACAGATGAATGGGAACAGTAGACAAAATGTTGAAAATTTTAATAAAATCTGAAGGAGGGGTGCTAGGTGCTGGGGAGCGCCAAGGAAGGCACCAACCCAGTCAGAAGGAACACTCCTGGTAGCAGGTCACACTCAGCTGCATCAGGGAAATTCTAATGGGTGTCAACCAGGCAGAGCAGAGAGCAGAGGAAGGTCTCTGCTCTACCTGATTCATACCCACTAGAATTTCCCTGCTGCAGCCAATGGTGCTCACAGAGTGCAGGCTCCATGCACATTATGTTCAAGGGCAAAAAGACCTGCGTACTCTTGGTGCTCCCATGAGCTTCTTGGCAACATGGTCAGCTGGAATCTGAAAAACAGAGAGGGCTGGTCACAAGAAACAGGGCAGAAGAGATCTCAACTACGAAGCCCATCTGTGAAGCTAGAATGCACACGAAAAAAATCTCTTGCCTATCACAGAGTTCAGTTATAGGAGAAAACAAACTTCCCTTTTGGCTAAAGCCAGTTGGAATTTGAATTTGTGTCATTTACCACCTAAAGGATTCTTACACATGCCAAGAAAAGCAGGAGGCTTAGCAGAGCAGGACAACAAGCACCCCAAACTCAAGTGCAACTCAGTTTGCACTCTGCACTTTCAGGGTTCCAGAGCCCTTAGCCGATGTCTAAAGAATCATCAACCAGCTAATCCAATTTTCAAAAATTAATTACACGGAATAATGAGTTACATAAATGGGCACGGTGTATGATTCTTTATGGCGTTTAAAAAATTACATCATATATCTCTCTCCTGAATTACTGCATTTTGTGCTGGTCTCTAGAGCCTCAAATCCGGCTATAGTCTGGGTATAGAATCATAGCTGGACAGTGAAAGGAAAGTTGGAAATTAAGAGTGATGTAGGTTTTTAGGATTTTGGGTCTAAGCAATGGGATGGTGGTTAGTGCCATTAGCATAGAAGAAGGAAATTGGCAGAAGAATGTGGGGAGGTGAATGAAGGGTTCCGGTTTTGATACATTACCGGAATTTTGATACATGTTTGAGATTCCTAGTGAAGAAGTTGAGGGAGATGTTGCATTGACAAATCTGGAACACAAAGAAAAAGAAAGAGTTGGAGCTATAACTGAGAGGAGCAACAGTATGTAGATGGCAGTTAAAAGCTGGAGTACTTTTGGAAGAAGTGAGCAGTCAACTATGTTAAATGAAGCTGAGCCATTGACCATTGACTAAAAGAAATCCTCATAATTGACCACTGGACTTGGCAAGATGTAGGTCTCTGGCGACCTTAATAAGAGCTGTGTAGGTGGCATATGAAAAGAAAGAAAGTTGAGGAGTAGAAGAGCATGGGTTTTTATAACCCTGTAGTATTTTTCATGTCAGAATGGCAGAGAAACTGGGCTCTAGCTGAAGGGCAATGTGGGAGGCCTTTTATCATTGAGTTTGAGACAGGTCTTAAATGAATGAATGAATCTCTGCCTAGATGGATGAATGAACCAACCATCCAAGCCTTAGGTAAAAGTGCAAAGCTAACTTCCTGATGATGTGCCCCCCAGACAAACAATTATCTGGCCTCATGGGCTCCACACAATGAATTGTTTGGCATTGGCTTATCAAAGAGACCTTTCATTTCTCAAATGCCCTCATGGAAAAACAGACATTATTATTTTTTTTTTTTCAGGATTGAGGATATTTCCAGGTGTTTCCTGGATGGTCCAGGTGGACTTATGAAAGTACTTCCCAGGGAGGCTTGGTACTTTCCTTGTTGGTCAGGCTAGGTCCTGAGAAATTCTGTTGTAGGGATGAGGCACAAGGCTCCAGTTTTGAGTCTACCAATACATACAGTGGCTCACTGAGATAACTTTTAGAAGAAAAACAAATTTGGTGTTAATGTTATTTCCAACAATCCTGCCTTAATTTTTTTCCATAATTTCCTTTTGCTTAAAAGAAAATAGAAAAGAAAAAGAAACCCAAGAAATAAAAACTTGCAACAACATGTCTATTTCTTGAATTAGCCCAAAGCAAACAATATCAAATCAGGTGGCCTATCCTACCATCTATTATTTTTGTGGGTTCTAAGATTTTTACTCCTCTGTGTCTGAATTATGTTCCTGGAAAGCTGCCTTATCAATAAACCACTCTGGTGAAGTTTCACAGGCTTAGAATAATGAATAACAATTAGGGACATTTAAAAAGTAGTATTTTTTCCTGCAATTTGAAAATTGATTTATGAATTTGAGGAGGCTCTAATTTCATCAAATAAATGGTTTCTTCAATTGAGTTCTTTTGCCAGTCTTAAAAAAAGCCCCCTTAAAAGCTGGCAAACTAGTGAACTTTTCTTGCCAGTTTATTGATTTTGATAGAAAAGAAACTTTTGACATTTAACATTTGCTTATGTGCGTGAGGAAAGTCCAGAGTCATTCTCACCTGGATAATTACCACATGGAAACCATCTATGCAGCAGTTTGGGAGAACCATCAACAGTTCTCTGAGATTATTTTTCTAAGGAATGTGGTCAAATATTCTAGTAAGTATAATCTTGAAAATTTACAAAAGAGGGTATCTAAAGCCAAAGAAAGATCTGGGAAGAGAAGAAAAATGAAAAAAAAAAAGGGAGGGTACAGGGCTTATTTAGAAAATTATTAGGAAGAGATAAAGAGACAGAGAGAGTGAGTGAGAGAGAGATTTGGCTTCTCAGATTCTTTCTGAAACGGAGCCAAAACACCACCTCTGAGAGTTCCTTGATAATTCTGACCAATTTGTATCACTTATTCAGCACACCAGTCCTGTGATCTTATGGCTTGGAAAGGTAATTCATCTCAGATGTGTTTATTGACCATTTACAATGCTCCAAGAACTAAAATGTGCTCTAAGGACAAAGAAGTAGTTAGGATATTTTACCACTCCACGAAATTCTCATTTTAGGCCAGGCACAGTGGCTCACACCTGTAATCCCAACATTTTGGGAAACCGAGCCGGGTGGATCATTTGAGACCAGGAATTTGAGACTAGCCTGGCCAACATGGCTAAACCCCTTCTCTACTAAAACTACAAAAATTAGCCAGCTGTGGTGGCCGGTGCCTATAATCCTAGCTACTCAGGAGGCTGAGGCAGGAGAATCACTTGAACCAAGGTGGCAGAAGTTGCAGAGAGCTAAGCACACGCCACTGCACTCCAGCCTGGGTGACAGAGCAAGACTCTGATAAAAAAGAAAAGAAAAAAACATCCTCCACTTAGACTCTAGAATAATAGAATAGTCAAGCAAAAAAAAGAAATGAAAACAGGTAAGCATCTGACCCTTCCATTTCCCACTTGTTATTATGACACAGAGGTATTTTTTTTTTTCAGTAGGATCACCTATAATAAACACAGAGAATATTGTTTTCTTTCACTTCAGGTTTCTTCCCTTATATGTCCACATAATGCTTCTTAATTGGCTTCATTCTTGAATTAGTGATGTTAAAACAGAAAGTCCGCAGAACAGCTCATGCATTTTACGGAGAATAGCAACTGCGAAGCAGCAAATCCCAAATCTGGGCTAATCTCTGGTTCTTCAATGTATTGAGTCCTCACCTAGAGTCACTGGTTCTATTTAGCTGTATGTGGCAAAGAAGGCCATAGGGTTGATCTTCATGCATCAGGCAAGATCATAACTAAAATAACATCCAAATGCTCTCTGAGGGCTGTTTTCTCAGAGAGATGCAAACTATTTCAACATCACAAAGTCAATCACATTCCTTGGAATTCTTTACATTTACATTCATCTCCTGAGTTAATTCTTAGAGAATTGTCATTTCAATTTGCTTCATCCTATTAACCATTTTAGATCTTTATGTTGAGTTCTACCCTTGGTCAGCTATACAGATATCGATATTAGAATATATGCCCTCAACCACTCCTCCTGTATATTCTGCAAACGTTTGAAATTAAGAAACTCCAGGAATTAGCTTGTCTAGCCCCTGGAGTCAGGTAGACAAAAGATCCACCCCTCCAACCAGGGATTTACGACTGCGGTCACACATGAAAGTGCCTGGATTATGGACATTAGTCTGGGGTAAGGTGGGTCTCTGTGATCTTTTTTTTTTTTTTCTGAGATGGAGTTTCACTCTTGTTACCCAGGCTGGAGTGCAATGGCGCGATCTCGGCTCACTGCAACCTCTGCCTCTTGGGTTCAGGCAATTCTCCTGCCTCAGCCTGCCTAGTAGCTGGGACTACAGGCAGGCGCCACCATGCCCAGCTTTTTGTATTTTTAGTAGAGACGGGGTTTCACCATGTTGACCAGGATGGTCTCGATCTCTTGACCTCATGATCCACCCGCCTCGGCCTCCCAAAGTGCTGAAATTACAGTCGTGAGCCACTACGCCCGGCCGGGTCTCTGTGATTTTTACATGTGTTCTAGGTGATTCTAACACAGTGGATCTCTGCTCTTCTGGACTAGTATCTGATGTAGTCAGTGTGCAGTATAAAAGCTGCGTATTGGGATATTTAAAACAGGCCAGGTTGTATTGGCCCCTGGTAGTTGGACCCCAGCATCAGATTTTTTAAAATTTTGTCAGTGATTCTGATGTATCATCAAAAATGGAGAAAAAAAAGTGCCCTAACCCTGCTACTTATTAGCTGTGTAATCTCTGTAAGTGGTTTAGCCTATTTAGCTCAGTCTACTAATCTCTAAATTGGGGATAATGGCCATTCCTGTTTTAAAAAATGTGGTAAGTCTTGTATGAAATAATTTATGTGAAGTACTTCACAGTGGTTAGCACATAACAAATGCTTGAGAAATAAAACGGTCATCGATTTATTGTTATTGATCAGTTCAGCTGCCATAACAAGATACCACAGACTAAGTGACTTGAAGAAAAGTCATTGTTTTTCTCACCGTTCTGGAGGTTGCAAGTCTAAGATCAGGTGTTAACAGGGTCTGGTCCTGCTGAGGGCTCTCTTCCTAGCAGGCAGAGGAAGACCTTCTTGCTGTGTCCTCACAGGGTGGGGAGACAGAGAGAGGTATTTTTTTTGTTTCTCTTCTTATTAAGGCCACAGTTTGTTGAGATTAAGGTCCAGCCTTTGTGAACCCATTTAACCTTAATTATTTCTTAAAGGCCTTATCTCCAGATATAGTCACATAGGAGGTTAGGGCTTTCGCATATGAATTTTGGTAGGGCACAATTCACCCCATAGAAATTATTATTAGTATCTACTTCCGAAGCTCTACTGTTAGGGTGATTATCTGGGTTTGTGTGGCATGTTTCTAGTTTTGGCATTTAAAGTCCAGTGTCCTGGGAAACTCCTGTTGCTTTCCATACTGAATCCATTCACCCAAAGATCCAAGCTAAAATCCTTAGTCAGCCTAGAGTCTTCCTTCCCATCTATCTTCTGCCATCTGATCAATTATCATATCCAAGCAATTCTATTGTTTATAAAATATATTCGTTTTGCATCCATATCTCCATTCTTACTGTTGCTTCCATTGGTCATTTTCTCATTATCTCAAATCTCAACCATTACAGAATCCTCTAAATTAGTTTCCCCTCACTATGAGGCAAACTTGAGCCTGAGTCAGAATCTCCTGAGGACTTGTTAAAACACTGATGGCTGCTTGTGTGGTCCCTCCTGTTTTCTGATGGGGAAGGTCTGGGGTGGTGCCTGTGAATTTGCATTTCTAACAGGCCACCCTGATGCTTTGGGGCCCTGAAATCATGGGCTCAGAGCAGAGCGGCTGGTGGTTTTCACTCTGCACGTCCAGAGCCATTGGGGAGATGGAGCCTGCTGGAGATTCCAGAAGCATGTGGGTCATGCAGCAATGACACATGCCCATCCAGGGTCCTTTTGTGGACGGCAGAGCTCCACATCAGCAGGAAAGGCCTGGCACCAGGCTAGCTTATTGTCAAGTGACCTGCTCAGCTGTGAACTCTTTTTATCCTATCCTAGTTCCTGTTCACAACAGTTACTCCTAATATAAAATGCTGAGTCATTCACTCTTAACACACAGTTAGGTTGGGACATCCTGACTTGTGATTTGGGCTGCAGCCTTACCCATCGTGCTCAAGACCTTGGCATGCTCGAGACTCTTCACCAACCCAAGGTAAAGTGAATGTCTCCAAACAACTGGGAAATTGCACCTCCTAAAAATCTTCACCTGATGTTAACATATTTATTCACACTGGACCAGTTCTGGGTTCTCTTTATTCATTTGTCCATTCATTCATTTGTTCCGTGAGTATTTATTGTGCCTGCTCTGTGTCAGGCACGAGGAATACAGTGATGAGGAAATTCAGAACCTCTTCCAAATTCCATGAGGGTTCGGGTCTAGGGAAATTCCTCCATGTTTGAAATTTCAACAGAAACTCAACTGTCCTGATTCTGTTATTTTCGAATATGTATGGGGCAGAGTATCTTCCCTTCTGCTCAGTAGCCTCCACATGAATGATCTGACAAATTCCTGAAGTTTCCACCTGCTGCCATGTTCTTAAGATATGGACACACATGCTCTCACACGCACACATCTTTCGTGGCACGTATTCACCATTGTTTCTTTGGTGAAGCTTCCATCAGTTAATTATATTAATTATTGTCACTGGCTACCAAACTGCCCCAACACTTCTCAGCTGAAAACAGCACACACTGTTATCTCACAGTTTCTTTGCAGTAGAAATCTAGGTTCATTTTACTGATTGGCAACCACTGTCCAATAGTTAATTCTACCATAGTCTCTATATATTTATTTATAGGTACAGATAGGATCTTATAAAATTCTAGAAGAAATAAAGTAAATAAGCCAAGTCCCTGGAAACAATTGGTTACACCATGGGAAAGGTGGCGTACCTGTGAGAAGACAGGTATTCAGTCTATTACATGGATGTTAGTCCATATCATTACTTCTTTGAAAACTCAAGGTTTGCCACTGGAATCTCCTTATATTAGATGGACCTTAAGATTTCTTTCTAAGAGGGGAATAGGAAAATCAGCTCTAATTAACTTGTGGATTGCAATTGTGTGAGAGCTGGCTCATGGACATGGTGGCTCTCAAGCTGTCCTGATGAATCAGCAAACCGTTGAATGACTCAGCACATCTCTCATTATGAGCTCAGAGATATCCACTTTCCAAGTAAAAAGCTTGTCTCAGTTGCTATTCTCTCATAATATATGGGAGCCAGAATATGAGGCCAATAATTGGGCCAGAAAATGAGAGTCCAAAATTCATAAATATTTATCTGCCACCATATTTTAACACTGGTAAATGTGAAATTTAAAGCACCCAGACCCAATGTGGGCATTAAGGCATGGAACTGAGTTTATAGAATGCAGGAATGACGTACAAAGCAGGGTTATAAGTGGCTTACTTAGCGTGATACTATCAACTGCTGAACACTTCCCAAGATCCATTCCCACTGATAAGAACTTATCAGTGCACATATTGATTGGGGATTTATCTGTACCATCTGTGGCTCTGGAAACTAATGATTTGGGCCTGTGTTTCCTCCAAAGGTGAAATACTGAGAAGCCCCATGTGGATGTGTAGGAAGCTCACACTGATAACTTCTTGTACTCAGGCCAGTATTGCAAAATGTTTCGTAGGGTATTTTCTGGGCTGCCGGCCTGGACAGAGAATGTTCAGGGACTGCACGTCCCAGAAGCAGAAAAGGTGATCTCTTAGCCCAGAGAGTCACATGGTCCTGACAGTTGAAAGAATTCCACAAAAGGTGGGGCCCACAAGTTCAGCACCAAAAGAGCACAAAATGTAAATATTTAGCCACATGTTTTTGGCTAAAAGGCTGTTTATGGCCTGAGAAAGTTTCTCAGGCAGTCATCCAGACTGGGAGGCTCTACCTAGAACCTTCTGCAAGAACTGTTTCAATGCCCCACACAAACATTTCATGAGCTGAATTGTTAAGGGCCCTTTGAATGACTGTGTGAGGCGCCACAAACCTGAGGTTAAAGAGAATGGAAACTAACAAGTGAATTATGACATTTAACAAAGATCTCAGCCCTGTTGAAGCACCATGAGAGGATGAGATGGGAGAATGTGAACTTAGCATCGATGTCTACATGTGCAAACATTCCAGGGTACAACTTGGAATTTCTGAGATAGGGTCAAAGTAGTGAAATAAGGAATAAGTAAATGCTAACATTAGTAACATTAATACTGAAAAGTCACGCAATTGATTGAGAACTTATTATGGGATCAGGCCTTGGGCTGGCTTCTTTATGTATGTATTATGTATCCAAACTGGCATTATGCCAGACAAATATTAGTCCCCACAATGGAAAGGCAAGCAAATTAAGTCTTGGAGAGGTTACGAAACTTTCTCCAGATTAAGCACCTGTAAGTAGTGAGTGGTCAAGTATAACTCAGTTGTATTTGACACCGAAGGTCAGATTCAGGAACATCACTGAGCCATGGAATATTTTGGAAACATAGTGTTATTTCGTTCAGTGAGTGTAAATAGGAATTCCTGGGCATGATTTTTGTCAGAGATTTACTAGCTTCTTGCTTGAATAGTCCAAGAATGGGATAGGGTGCTTCTTCTCAAGGTAGCCCAATTTACTGTGGGATGGAGGAAAATACTTCGAAGTTCTTATTTTAATCCAGATAGATAGATAGATAGATAGATAGATAGATAGATAGATAGATAGATAGAGATATGGTTTGGCTATGTCCCCACCCAAATCTCACCTTGACTATAGTTCCCATAATCCCTATGTGTCATGGGAGGGACCCAGTGGGAGGTAATAGAATCATGGGGACACTTACCTCCATGTTGTTCTCATGATAGTAAGTGAGTTCTCAAGAGATCTGATGGTTTTATAAGGGGGTTTTCTCCTCCTTCACTCTCTACTTCTCTAGCTGGCTTCCACATAAGATATGCCGTTGCTTCTCCTTTGCCTTCCACCATGATCGTGAGGCCTCTCCAGCCAGGTGGAACTGCAAGTCTGTTAAACCTCTTTCCTTTATAAATTACTCAGTCTTGCATATGTCTTCATTAGCCGCGTGAGAACAGACTACGATAGATAGATGGATAGATATCCTGCAGTGACCATTGCACATAACTGTTGAAATTTTAAAAAATGCGTATATTCATGCCTTAAGAAGTCAGATATCTGTTCTGTGGAAAATGCACCTGAAGGGATTTGAGGCATATCCCAGCTTAAGAGCTTCTTTATTCCAACGGGTTGGCAATAAAGCAGCCAACAGCCAAATCCAGTTTTTTGTTTTTCCAAATCTGTTTTTGCAAATAAGGTCTTATTGGATACTAGCCATGCCTACTTATTTATGTATTATCCATGGTTTCTTTCAAACTACAGTGGGAAGTGTTGAGTAGTCCTGACAGACACTGTCTGGCCCGCAAAACCAAAAATACTTACTGCTTGGCCCTTTACAGAACAAGCTTGCTGCCCTCTGTTCTAAAGCACGAGTGTTTATAAAACAAACAATCAAAAAGCACTTGGAGATGTTATTTCAAATGCAGATTTTGGGGTCCCATCCAAATCAGCTGACAATACATTGGGGGAGAACTTTCCATACGTTTGGAGGAGAACATCAGAGATTCTAAGGCAGGAAAGAGTGTGGCTTATTCACTGGCCAGAAAGGTGCTCAGTGGTGCTTGAGCAAAGAGAACAAGGGCAGGACAGTAGGGGTTGGGTGTATCACACAGGACCTGGTGAGCTTTGGAAGATGTCTGAACTCTATTCCACCTATTGAAACAAGTGAAGGGGTTCAAAGTAAGGGATGTAATATGAACACATTCATGTTCTAATAGGATGACACCAGCTGCTGAAGGGAGAACAGTTTAGGGAGGGGCAGGAAAGGACACAGATGACCCATAAAGACCTCTCTATACCCTAGTTCAATAACAAAGATCATTTGGACTCGGCTTCCCCATGTCATATATCTGGTCAAAAAGTTCAACCGGATTTCATGGAAAGAATGAAGAAATATGAGCTCTTGGCTGTAAGAAAAATCTTATAAGAAAGAGGTGAAATTGAGAAGGGCCTTAAAAGGTGGCTGAAATGCAGATACCCACGAAAAATCAAATGTTTTCTTTGTGTCTTACTGCATTCTAATTTGGGAAGTGGTCTAAAAAACACGGTAAATAGACAATAATTCTTTATCAAAACTCTTGAATGGCGATTTCCTTTTCTGAGCAAAATAACCAACATCATAGCAGCATTACACCTCTTCTACATGCAGCATGCTTTCTCCAGCCCATTGACTCTGGCTTTAAAAGTATGCCATTTTGAGTGTTTTACATTAATTCATTTCCAATAATAATTACCAGTGGAATATTTACTTTGCTTGCTAACATTTATAGTTCCTCTGATGGGCTAATATTTGTTATTCCTTATTTAAAACCTATAATTAGGAAGTGCCTGCTTGAAACTTTTGAGTATTTTGTTTTATTCTAAAGCATGCTGCACTTCATACTACGGACGATAGGTGTGTGCATTTGAGATGTCAATATACACGTATGTATGTGATGGGAGACAAGATTTGTTTCTGATAAAACTCACAGGAATGCTCATCTCTATTCAACACTGTCTACTTGACCCAAATAAATTATGACAGTAAATGCAGTTGCTGACCTTCAGGATCTAGTTCTTTGTGTTGGAATATGGGGACATTTTTTTTTCCCAGGGAAAAGGAGGATTGACAAGTGACTGTTACTTTGTTGCTCTCTCTTCTTCCCCATTGTCTGTGATAAGCAGCATCACTCTAAATGGTTTAATCACATACTTTAAGTGCATTTCCAAGCAGGAGGCATTAATACCTTGTGGAAGAAATACATAGTCTGTGACATCATGAGCACCGTGAGGAATGCATTTCAAGGTGGAGGAGAGATATTCTACAGGATGCTTCATCAGCACGTCACACTTATAAAGTTTAGGAAAAGCTCCGTATTCAAGGCACAGAACCCAAGGGGTGTTCCATGCAGGAGAAAGGAATTAAAGAGAGGACAGAGAATGAGGCTGGTCCGTGGATGCTGCTGACCTGGCTGGACTCTGGGGCTCCTGGCTGAACATGCTCCCTGCTTTGGGATGGGTGGAGGCTGCTCAAAACCCCTCTTGGCAGCCATGGTGAGAAAGGAAAGGAAGGTTGAGGAAGGCCATGTGGGAAGGTGCTCATTCCCTGTGAGAAAATGGTGACTGGAAACAGCTTTCGTCCTGGCCAAAGGATGCACCAAAAGACATTGAGCAAGTGTCATAACTGTGGCCAGGAAACATCTGGCTGGATCAGGAAATGAAGGGAATTTTAACGTAGGTACATCTGTGGTGACAGTGGGGTGGGGTCCAGTAGTATAAAGACATTTTAACTCTGGAGGGAGGAGACGTAAGTGAAAAAGTAAGAAACGAAGAATGTCTAATAACTTGTATTCTTTATAAAAAAGTCGTAAACGCTTTTATGTTTTATCTTATTTATTTAGCTTGGATAGGGTTTACAGCAAGTATGTTATGAATGCTGAGATAGAAGACCACAGAGAATACATTTCTAGGGAAAGGCCAAAGAAAAAAGCCAAACAGCATCTTCTGGAAGAGATATCTCAAACTTAGTTTTTCTGCAAAACTATTATCAGACCCCTCTTGGGAAACGGCAGATTAGATGCCTAATTAACATATGGCCCCGCAGTTATACTTGATGGCTACTCTCCAGTAGGAAAGAAAACATCTTCTTCAAAATATTTTAAAGATTGCTGAGTCAGATAAGAGACTTTAAAAAGGGATTAAACGATTCAAAATCCAAGACGCAAAATGGAGATTAGGGGTGGGTGATCTGGATGCTTTCAAGTACATAGGAAACAGCAGGAGATGTCAGGAAGGCATCAGAGCAATTTAATAAGTCAGGAGCCAGAAGACCCCATCTGGGGAGCTTTGTATCTCCTACTAATTTGATTTATCCCTGGCTGTGCTTCTCCCCACTCCTCATCCCTCCAAAATACCTCCAACTGCATTAGGCTTCATGCATTCATTTAGGGGTAGCTTAGGGGTAGGGGAAAAAAAAATGAAGAAGGAATACAAGAAGATAATCCAGAAAAATGGTTTTTGTTTGTTTGTTTCTTTGAGGTAGGATCTCACTATGTTGCCCAGGTTGGAGTCCAGTGATGCAATCACAGCTTACTGTAACCTCAAACTCCTGGGCGCAAGCCGTCCTCACACCTCAGCCTCCCGAGTAGCTGGGTCTAGGGGTGTATGCCACCATGGCCAGCTAGTTTTAAAAAATGCTTTGGAGACACGGTGCCTTGTGGTTTCCCAGGCTGGTCTTGAGCTCCTGGGCTCAAGCAATTAATTCATCTGGGCCTCCCGAAGTGCTGGGATTACAGGTGTGAGCAACTGCACCCGGGCAAGAGAAAGTTTTAAGTGTGTAGAAACAGAAATGTTTTACTAGCTTGCATTTTTTTTTTAAAGGTTTTGACTTTGGATTTTGCTCAGGCTTGAGGTCAGATAAGTCCAGAAAGTAAACCATTAGGGTGAGAACAGCCCCACCACCAAGGAGTCATGGAAGTGAAATGGGTGAGTGATACGGAGCCTTTCAAGTGGAATTAGAATAGGAGACAGTTGAGATGGCAGCATTTTCAACTCGGAGCTCTGGGCCAGGTGTCACAAGGCCTGGCATCAGCACCTGCAGGAGTTCGGCCTCGCTTTTCTGAGAGGGCGGGGTGGTGTTGGAGGTGTAAGTACAGTTCAGCCAGGACTGAGAACTCCCCTTTAAATCAGGGACTCCTTGAGACCAAGGTCTCTGAGTTTAAGCTAAATCTTGATAACTTCAGGAGTTAATTCACTGGCTGAAAGACAAGGCATACTCAGTCCGTATTAGTTGAAGTGAGTGTCCCTGGGTGTCCCTGACTGTGCCTTGTACACAGGTCGATAAATCCTTTCATGAGGACATCTGTGGAATCAACTTGAAGGGTAAGCGCCTGAATCTGTTGCTGACCTCTCTTTGCCTTAGTTTCCTCTTCGGTAAAATGAAAATAACATGGCCGGTGCAATGACTGATGCCTGTAACTCCAGAACTTTGGGAAGCCAAGGAGGGAGGATCTCTTGAGCCCAGGAGTTTAAGACCAGCCTGGACAACATAGAGAGACACTGTCTCTACAAAGAATGCAAAAATTAGCGTAGTGTGGTGGTACATGCCTGTAGTCCCAGCTACTTGGGAGGCTGAGATAGAAGGATCGTTTGAGCCCTGGAGGTGGAGGCTGCAGTGAGCCAAGATTATTCCAGTTCACTGTAGCTTGGGAGACAGAGCATGACTCTGTCCCAAAAAACAAGGAGGTGGGGGGGGTGAGAGAGAGAGAGAGAGAGAGAGAGAGAGAGAGAGAGAGAGAGAGAGAAATGAAGGAGGGAAGGAAGGGAGAGAAAGAATGAGAGAGAGAGAAAAAAAAGAAAGAGAAAGGGAAAATGAGAGAGAGAAAGAGAATGAGAGAGAGAAAGAAAGAGGAAGGAAGGAAAGAAAAGAAAGAAAAAGAAAGAAAGGGAGGGAGGGAAAGGGAGAGAAAGAGAGAATGAGGGAGGCAGGGAAAAAGAGGGAAAGAAAAGAAGGAAAGAGGAAGGGAAAAAGGGAAAGAGAATGAGAGAAAGGGAAAGAAAGAAGAAAGAAAGAAAAGAAAGAAAGGAAAAGAAGAGAAATACAGCTAGCTACGTGGTAAGACTCTCTTGAGAAATAAGACTGTGGTAAGGTCTGACCTGGGTGAAACAACACGGAAGGATGGCTCGCTTAGCCTCTTTGTAAAGTCTCCCTCAGTTCAGGAAGGATCTGCTAGGAAAAGCTGAAGGGTTTTCTGGTGCAGAATCAGCTTGATTTGTGTGAGAACAGCCAAACATGAAGTATTGGGTGAGATCCAAATTGTCCACAGTTAAATCCATCTGTCTCCAAGCACCAAGGCTGCATCCTGTTGGGGGTAAGGTGGCCTGGGGGGCTGGAGAGGATGTTGGGGGTGGAGGGACAGGTGCCAAGGAGGTCATAATTCTATCAAAGGGTTGGTGGAATATAATGGGGCCTAAGGGCATGAAGCCAATAGTGGGTCTCTCTCAGAACAATGGCGGCCACACTGTCTGATGCTAGTGGGAGATGTTCCTTCTGCTTCTCCTCACTGAACCCTGGGGTCCTCCTTTGTGTTGTTGTTATTTGTTGGTTGGCTGGTTGATTGGCTTGTGAAACAGGACATGGGGAAACCTGGCTAAGGTAGGACTCTGAGAGTGTTTGAACTCGCCGGCCCGTTTAGGGCATTAAAATCTTAGCCAGACCAACCAGCCAGCACCGCCCGGTCTGGGGCTTGTTAAAGCCAGTGGTTAGCCACCCAGGCTTTGGAATCAGGCTGCTGGGGTTAACATTTCTGCCCCTGTACTGCTAGGTGGAGTGTGCAGCCATACCCAGTCATGACCAGTTTCAAGGGGCCAGTGATGGGACACGTTTCTATTAATCAAGTGTAGCCCAGTGTCCCCTTCTGTCTTTTTCCTCAGAGGTAGGCTCTGAAGTTTCACACTGGATTTGAATCCTGGCTTCTACACTTACTGGCTGATTGACCTTGGGAAGACAAAAATCCCTTAATCTCTCCAGGTCGCAGTTTTCTCATAGGAAACTAATATTACCTGTTAGAGGATTAAACAAGATAAAGTGTGTAGAACACCTAGCAGGGTTTCTGTCACATGATAGACTTGCAGGAAATGCTAGCTGTAACCGTTGTTTCCCTAGCCAGGAACGTCTTCCCCAAGGTATACACATGGCTTGATAACTTGCTTCCTTGAAGGCTTTGCTCAAAATCCTGAAACATGCTTTTTATGAGTGAAGTCTTCCATGATCATTTATAAAACACTGAATTTCATGTCTTCCCCAGCTCTAGTTTGCTCTTTCCTCCACCTTATTTTTCTTTATGTGATGATTTCCACAATCTCAGACAAATTCATCTGTCTGTTCATCTCTTCATCCACCCACCCATTCATCCATCCCTGCCCATCCATCCTTCCATCCATCTCCATCCATCTTGCTGTCTAGCCATCCGTCCTTCCATCCATCATTCATCTAGCTAGCTATATCTATCTTGTCTGTATCTTCTCTCTAGAACATAAACTGAAACAAGGGAGGCCCGTTCATCTGCTTCCCCCCCCACCCCGCTATATCCATAGCACTTAATAGCCACTCAATAAATATTGAATGGCTTAATGCGTATTATGATTATTTAAGTTGGAGTTTCATGCTGTAAGACTTAGTTCACGGTTATTAAATTCACCCAGTAATATAGTTTAGATATTTATCCCCCTATAAATCTCATGTTGAAATATGACCCCCAATGTTGAAGGTAGAACCCAGTGACAGCTGTTTAGGTCAAGCCCTCCCGGATGGTGTGGTGCCCTCTCCAGGGTAATCAGTGAGTTTTAGCCTCAATAGTTCCTGTGAGAGGTGGTTGTTTAAAAAAGTCTGGTATCTATCTAGCCCCCTCACTTGCCATGAGGTGTGCCTGCTCCTTTCATCTCCCGCCATAGTTTTAAGCTCTCTGGGGCCTCACCAGAAGCACATGCTAGCAGCATACTTCCTGCAGAGCCTGCAGAACCATGAGCCCAAATAAACCTCTTTTCTTTATAAATTACCCAGCCTCAGGTATTACTGTATATCAATGCAAAATGAATGAACATACATGCTAACCTGAGAGCTAGCTGTCATAACTTTCGATTATGAATGCCCATATTCTTGGGGTAATTATACAGATATTCTGCATTGGGTTGGTGGGACATTTGATGCAGTGGGGTGCCATGAGACCCACATTCAGGCGCTTATTCCTCCAGCTGCCCTTGACTGATGAGAGCTATTTTGTTCAAATCATGCCTTCTTCCCAAGGGCGGGTCACATTTGATGACTGGTGAATGCAGTGGTATAAAAGGTGTAAAACCCTAACCCACTTGTTCCACTTCAGGATAACCCAGGGAAAACCCTTCCCGAAGGGAAAACCCCGACCCCTGAGAAGCTGGCTTTTACTACTGCATCACTGCCCAGCTTCTCCCTCTTCCTAGTCCTGCTTCCTTGACACCCATACAGGAGTTGATTCTGAAAGCTTTCTTTGACAAACATTCTGCATGAAAATCCCCATCTCAGAATCTGCTTCCTATGTACCTACTCTAGTGACTTTATTTGTGTCTTGTATTACTATTTGTGGGAGCTTTTATTCTTTGTGTATGTAACTGTCCAAATTTGACATCACACAGCGGTCCCTTCATATGACTTCTCAAAGACTGTGCCTCTTCCCAAGAGGCACACAGTATTTCAACTTTCATCACCTGAGTGATGTTAGCTTATCTCATTCATCCCATGAATAAACAGTGAATGTTTCTTGTGTGCCTGACACTGTGCTAGACACCCTAAATTGAAATGTTAGATCTGTCTCTGGGATCTCTATCATAATCAGCATTTTGATGTGACTGGAAGGAGCCTATGTCATTCCTTTCCCTGGATTGGCAAGAGTCACTTGTGAACTATGATTCAAGTTTTAAAAGTTTGTTTCCATAAAGCAACATAATCTATTCCATACTGTTTCCTACATAACCATCTTTAGATCAGCTCAGAAATGTGATTCTTTTTAAATATTCACATATATCATTTAACTTAGAACTACATTGGGTCATTCTGTGAATATTTTTCTTTCTTTTTGTTTGTCTAGTGTTTTAAAGATTTGTCCATGTTCATTCATACAAGTCTCCCTTATTCTTTTTAAGACTAAATAGTAAGATTGCCACATTTTCAGTCATTCATCAACCTATTTAATTGTCTGTCCAAGATTATTTATCAAGTACTTTCAAAGTGAGAATGCCTTCTCAACTCTAAACAAGACCAATCATGTGTGTATCTTCAAGGAGATAATATTCTAGTGGGAAAATCAGAAAATAAGCCAGAATGTAAAGAGAATGAAATGAGACCTTTTCAGAGAGAAGTTGTTGTGAAAAAAATGAATCAGAATGATGGATAGTATGGGAAAGAGGCTGAACAAAAATTAAAAACACCAATTAAAAAGAAAAAAATCAGCTGATCAGAGAAAGTCTCTCTCAAGAGATAATGTGAAAGCTGAGTTGAGAGAAATGGAGAAAGTCAGACATGGGAAAACCATACCCATAATCATTTTAAGCAGATAGTCGAGCACACACCAATGACCCAGCGCTTGGATAACCATGATTTCTTCAATGGTGAGATCTAAACCAGCATGCTGTGGTTCCAAGGGAGCACATATCTGTCTCCTGAGGAGGCTCAGGCTACAATACCACTTAGCCTCTGAAAGAAATATAGGATTGCCTACCTCTGAGACATACATTTTGAAATTCATTCAAAATCCATTATTTACTCAAAAATATTTATTAAGCTTTGACCATGCCTAGGATTGTAGGCAAAACTGGCATAATGCCTGTCCTCACTGAGCTTATGGCTCATAGAGGAGACAGAAACTCTCCTTAAAAATAACTTAATTCATAAAAAATAGACATATGACAACCAGAAACCGATTTGAGCGTTGCATTTTGCAGGTTGTAAAGTCCAGCTCCTCCACAAACTGTGTTTCCCACTAAGGCAGTGCATGGTTGTGCTCCAGGTAAAAAAAACAAATAATGTTATCTACAGGAACTCATTGGCCTTTGAATTTTAATCATGTGCCTAATTCTCATCAATCACCCTCACACATAATTTGTTACGTGTTGTCTCTGGAAATTCCCATTCGTTCGGTACCATGGCAGCATCCTAAGCCAATTGTGTTCCTTTCCTACGTCTCTGAGTCTGTTCTAAAACATCACTTCTCTGAAGATGCCCATGATCACCTGGTATTCAAAAATTCTCACTTAACTCAGCAGGTTCCTCAGCTGTCTGACCAGTACATAGGATCTTCTTGCAATTTCTATTTTAATATTGGCTCTTATTTTAGGAGTTTTTAAACTTTTCCAGTGAAAAGGTTTAGCAATGTATCTCTCTTCCACTTTTCCCCAATTCCATTGTCCTTTATGGGCATCCTGTTTTGGGATGGCATCATGGTGCCCGGTGCTGTTACCTGCCTAGGTAGTAACAGACAAGTTTATTAAATAGAGACAGCAGATAGGGTGGAAGGAGTGGGGCTTGGGAGTCAAGGTGTGCTAAGTTTCTTTTTTTTTTCTGAATAATGTATAAAGCAAAGCCTGGATGACAGCATATCTGTTTGCAGCATGTTTTAATGTACTATTTAAGCCTACTGTTGAGATCTACTGCTCAGAAAATAGATATTTTTCAAAGTGTTTCTGCTTAATTTGACACTGTACATTGTCATTCAACAACTCTGATGAATATGTACAAGAGATAAAATTTGTTTTAATGGAAACTAACACAACACCTGTTGTGTAGCCCAAGATCAAGGAGTAATTTTGACTTTTGAATATTATTATTGAAGAAACACCTTTCATAATTATTTATCTGATGGATTTATTTATCTTAGTGAGCTACAAGATTAGATATTGTTAGATAACACAATAGACATCTTATTTATATTTGATCTGATAGGCTAGGGCAAGTGAAGATATTGACTTCTTTACTATTTCTTTTTCTTTTTTTCTTTTTTTGTGACCTTCTGGTTATTGCACTTAGCTCTCCCTGGGGACTTAAATTTTGGTATGTATCTCATTTTTCAGATTCTCTAAGCATGCTAATCGAATCCAGCACTAAATAGATCAAGGTGTGCTAAGTTTCAAATCAGCTCTTACATTGACCAGACACGTGGCCTTGGGCAAAGTACAAATGTTATCTGAGCCTCACTTTCCTGGTTTGCAAATGGGCCTCGGGGCCAGGAGTAAGGTGAGGTGAGTGCTGCATTCGCTTCAGGTGCGAAGTCTAGGAGGGTGCCAAAAATCTTAGTGATCAAAATAAATAATATTTTAATGTAGTATTTAATAAAATTCAAACAATTTATTTTTTATTTTTTGCATGGTGGATGCAAAAACAATCCACCATGATCAAAACATCAAAATTAAAAAAAAAAAAGGCAGGATCCTAAGGGACCAGGATTTGGGTGAATTAAGGGAGTCCAAGTTATGCACATGTGAGGCTCCCCTTCACGTTTATATGGGAAGCTAGTGTCCCACTCACTTTACCCTAGTACCAGCCCCCATGAGCCTACTGACATTGCATGATAAATCTGTTATAAGAATATGTTTTGACAATCTAGGTAAAGAATACTACAGAGTGAGTTGTACCCATGTAAGATAGTTCTCTCCCCTGACTTCACATCTATGCCATCTGCCTCCATCAGATGATGCTAGATGTGCATTAACGAAAGTGAGCTTTCTACTCATTGAGTATCTACCAATGCTACATACGATGCATCAACTCCTCTCTGCCCTACAACATTGGCCTAGTCTACTGACAGATGCTTCTAAGTGCTTTTCTTTCATATGGCTCTCTCTCCCTCCCTTTCTCAGTACAATGTTGGCAGTGCATTTATTTACTCTCTGCAACAAAAACACTGCAATCCTCAGCTGGGACACTCTCTGGCTCCATGACACTTATCCAGATATTGTCTAGATCTATGACTTGAAACTGTTCCCATCAGCCTTCATCCTTTGCATAACCGAGCATCATGCACACTCATCACCTCCCATCCTGTGCCAAGTTCTTGCTTTTTGTGGGCAATTTCAGATCCATTGGCTGTTTGGGCAAGGGGCCTAATATAAAATCCTAAGTATCTTCTTGGCACCGATTCCCTACTTGGTGCTGTCGCCAACCTCTTCCTCCCCGACATTGTCCCCTGTATTCACTAGTGTGGAAGATGAGGGTTTTCTAAGCTTCCGAAGGTCCCCTCATGCGCCTTCATGGTTTCACAGCAACTTCAAACCCACAGAACGCTTCCTATAGTATCTCTCCTACTTAAGTGGGATGACGTCAAACCCATTGCTGAGAGGGTGGGAAGCCTAGGCCAATATGGTGGTATTTGAAGGAGGGCCGTCCGTAAAAGACAATGTTAGTAACGGAGATGGGGAAAGCAGAAGAGAAATGGAAAGCTTAACTCTTTTTAGTGGAAAAACTCCAAGTTATAACCAAGAGCAAATGTTAAACTCATAATTGAAGGATGACCCTATGCATTGGACAGACAGAGGAAGAACTCACTGAGTTTAATGAGAATTTTCAAGTACCATATAGTCATTAACATCTTCAGAGAAGCCAATTTTTTCCCCCTAGAATACACTCAGAGAAGTAGGCAAATAAAGTGCTTTGTTTAGGATGCTACTATGGTAGAAATGGGGAATTTCCAGAGACAATGTCTAATCAATGATGGGTAAGGGTGATTAAGGGAAATTAGAATATGGTTCAAACAGAGTCAGAGACCAATGAGCTCCTGCAGATGACGTATTTATGTTTCCTTAGATCCCGGCTGTTGGCACAGAACTTGGTTTTCCTTTTGTACGCTGATGAACATCTTCTCAGTCATGTAGCTTAATTAAGATTGTCTAGAATCATTCCATCATGGCTTCCTCAGAGTTCCGCATAAGGAGTATACAAGCTGGAACATAGGGTCAGAGGGGGAAGATCATGTAATGCAGAGTAAGACTCGCCTGATTTCAAGTCTGGCTTCTCTTAGTGGGATGACTTCATGCAAACCCCTTCGAACTTCGGAGCTTCAGTGTTTGACTGTGTCGATATCTCTTCCATCACTCAGGTTCTGTTAAATAAACTCCATGTGAGACTTATGTGTTAACCTTGAAGACTACAGAAATTCATTGATTTAAATAGCAAATCTGAATTGAGAATCTGTAATGACATAGACTCAGCTCTTTCCCTCAAGTGATTCAAGACTAGTAGAAGAGACAGACCAGCAAACATGAAAAAGAGGAAGAGGAGCATATGAGTAAAGGTATATACAAAACCCCAAGGAATCTCATGGGAACTTAGTCTGGGAGGTGGGTAGAACAAAAGAATGCTTCCCAGAGAAGGTACCACTTGAGTGGGTTAGCGATTTGCAGTTGACAGAAGAGAATGAAAGATGTGGATTCAAATGCATTTTTCTTCCTGTTGCCACCAATGGCATAAACCCATTGCAACCTCTTGACAATCTTCAATCTTAATCATTTTCCATTCCTCTGTGCTGTTTTTGATTATCCATTTGGTTTTACCCAGCATGGCTTTGTTTCTCAAGTTAGAGTACCTTGGAAAGCATCACACATCTCAAAGGGTTTGCATTAAGCAGAGCTGAGAGAGATGAGATTCTGAGAGATACAAATGGAAGACGGTCTTGCAATATTCAGGTTCAGGAGCAGGGACAAGCCCTTTGCTGGGGACATCACAGATAACGATGGCTATTTTCTGTCATACAGCTTGGAGACAAACATCTCTGAGGTGAAACTCAGTTCTTCAGATCCTAGAGCTCATTTCTCTAGCCACCATGCTAGCTAAGTAGGACAACGATGTGTCTCCCTTATTAGTGATTCTCAACTCCAGCTGACAATAGTGTCACATTTTAAAGACACATACTGCTTCTGCGATGCCACGTATTGTTGTTCATGTCTATGGTTCTACTAGATTAGAAGCTTCCTGAGGCCAGCTATGCAGACTGTATCATTAGTGGCCAGCTTATACCACAAATCATGATCTACTTGCGTCATAGTTGTCTGGGTTTCATCTTATCAATGCTGATTTATGGATCTTGCCTTAGACCTACTGTATTAATCAGTGTTCTCCAGAGATTTATATGCATAAGTGGGGATTTATGATGAGGAATTGGCTCACCCAATTACAGGTGCTGAGAAGTCACATAAAATTAACCATCATACTGAATTAGAATCTCCAGGAGTTGGAGGGGCCTGAAAACTTCATTTTAATAGAGTTGCTAAGTCATTCTTAGCTTAATCAAGAGAACCGCTGTGACAGGGACTCCACCATGTAGGACACAGAGGTAACTGATAAAATGAGGCCCATCTTCTATTTTCAGAACTCTAGGATGATTGGGAGGACCCATCAGACACAGGCAGGCAAAGTAAGAGAATGAGTCCTTGGATGGAACACAGAACTCATAGGAAATGAGACAGGAACTGTCCATGCAGAAGTAGGATACCAGTGTGCCACGAAGAAACCTGGACACTGTTGTTTGAATCAAATCAGCTGTCTTAACAGATGCCTGTTAGTAGATGCCAGTGAGAAACTCAGTACCTTATGCCTGGCTAGTACATTTTGACAGCATTGAGACTTCAATTGGCCCATTAAAACAGCCCTCAGGATTCAGCTTCCTTTTTCATATTCTTCATGTTTGGTAGTGTGTGTAATTCAACAATTCTCACATTAGTCACTGTGAAGGAAAATGCCTGCTGTTGGGGGCTACATCAAAGAATGCTTTGAGCAGCTTCAGTATAAGTCGTTGGGGGATGTGGAAGGATTGGACATTACCACCATTCCAGAGAAGATCACCTGGACACAGTGGACATGTGTGTGTGTGTGTGTGTGTGTGTGTGTGTGTGTGGTGGGGTGGTGTGCTTGTGTGCACGTGTGAACGTGTATGTATGTGTATGTGTATGCATGTGCTGTATCCATATCCATTTTCTAAGGCTGTACCTACTAAAGGCAAACCCCTCTTACTCTGACACCCTTGTCTCCAAGGCATTCTGGGACATTATTGACAGCTGAGTATGACAGAAAGTCAAGGACTCTGTTGTGTGAAAGTGCTACGAGTTTGGTTACTCAAGCGTCACAAACTGGTTTTGAATCTAGGTGCAGCAATGATTTCTGCAACCTTGTATAAGTTACGAGAATTATAACTTTAACACCAACCTCAAAAGGTAAAGAGGATCGGATGGGAACATCTATTTATGGAAAGAACTGGTTATCTGCAAGTGCCAATAAACGTTAGGAGTATTGTTCTCCAGAAGGACTCAGTTGTTTTGAGTTAGCCCCAGCATGTCTTCCTAACAAGCCCTTCTAAACACGTCAGTTTTGTCTTGGAATGCTCAAGAGTCTCCCTATGTTAGTTAAGAGAGAGAGTGGGTCAGAGTGAATCAAAATCCTGGTTGCTTAACCCAACAAACGTTTGTTTATTATTGCTCATGCCAAGTCCATTTTGGGACCAGCAACTCTCTATAAGAGATTTCCTCCCTGTGGTTACTTGCTCTTCATGGTTTTGCCTTCTCAACTGGAGGTTCTGTAGCTCTTCAGGGCAGAGAGATACAGATAGAGATAGATAGAGAGAGAGGGAGATAGGGATAGGGATAGGGATAGGGAGGGAGATGTTCAGGTCCATTTTTGTCAATTTCAGCCTGAGAATGACATTTATCGCCCTTGCCCACTGCCCATTGGCCAACATTGGTAACAGGGTGCCCCTAAATCCAAGAATGCAGAAATGAGGAGTGAATGGATGAGAAGTCATCACTTCTCTGTCTGCTCTAGTCTCCTTTTCCACCAGAAACAGTACAAAATCTCTGCAACACTATGACTTCTCTATAACCTTCTCTCTTTCATCTTTTCTTCCACCATATTCCACCTTCTGTTTTAAAAGACTGGTAATTTCCCAGGCAGGTCATGGACTATCACACCTCTATATCTTTGCCATGATCCTCCTTTTACCCAAAGGCCATCTCTCTGCTTGTTGCCCTGACAACCTCCTATGACTGCCTTAAGTCTCAATTCTTTGGAGGGGTCTCCTTTAGACATGATATACTTTAGCAAAAAGAGATAAAGGAGACCCCATCATTTTTATACAACAACTCCACCACAATTTTTCACACCCACAGGTTGTGTTTAAGCTCAAACTCTTCATCATCATTAGTTCCAAGTCATACTTCACAGTGACCTTAATAAAAATTTAAAGACCATATAACATACATTATCCAGTAGGTATGTTAATTAGTCTTCGATATGACATCATCTCTGCTCCTGGGATTTTTTATAGCTGTCGTATATCTTGAGAGAGAGAAGACTTAGCCATTCTCTACATAACTACATAAAATGCTGTTTAGTTGGTGAGGCACAGCAAAGGAACTAGATCCTCTGAAACATCACTATGCATTTATGAAAGCAAAATAAGTGTAGAAAATAATTTAGAGGATATATTTTTAATAAATATAGAAATTTTAAATTCTTAATTTTTTACAATTAAACTTGACTTGTAATCAACTTCCACCATGTTACATTATATTATTTAAGAAGATTTTAATATTTTATAGTCTTTCTAGGATTTATATGTAAACACATGCATATAATATTGTCACCTTTCACCTTTAGCTCTTTATGCCAGCCCTCAGAAAAAGTCTGTCAATCTTTCTGGTGTTCATTTGGCACATGTATTTGGGAACATAGCCAAATGCTTTAGTCCTCAGCATTTTGGAACTTGCTGATAGTTTATCACTTTGCCTTAACTCTTTTTTTTTTTTTTTGAGACCGACAGTCTCACTCTATCACCCATGCTGGAGTGCAGTGGTGCGATCTTGGCTCACTGCACCCTCCACCTCCCAGGTTCAAGTGATCCTCCCACCTCAGCCTCCTGAATAGTGGGAATTACGGGTGCCCACCACCATACCCAGCCAATTTTTATATGTTTAGTAGAGATAGGGTTTCACCATGTTGGCCAGGCTGGTCTTGAACTCTCTTGGCCTCAAGTGATCCACCCATCTGGCCCTCCCAAAGTGCTGGGATTACAGGCGTGAGCCACTGCACCCGGCCTATCTCTTTAAAGTCACATTGAATTGTTTTGGACTTAAGGCAATACCACTGAGAAGAGATTCAGAATATTTTCTGAAAAATCACTCAATTGTTATTTCAGGTAGCATAAATAGTGTCATTAGGGATGTGTGCTTTTCACAATTAAAAATTTAATGTGTACTGTGTCCAAAATGTCGGGTGATTTAAAATAAAAAGATATATCATTTTTCTTCTGGTTCTTATCAGTATGACTTGTTTTTCTGTATTCATTGCGGGTTCCTCAAGGCAAAGAGAAAAATGTCTCTATTCTGTTGGTGTGAACCTTCTTGTAGCACCTTGAGTATATTAAATGTAATGATTTCCTGAGGGCATGTGGATAATTTAACCAACAAAATAAATATAGTCCTCCTACTTTCCACTGAGAATTTTAACATATGGTCCTCGTTATCCCAAGAGGTGATACAAACAGAACCTCTAATTATATTCGAAAGGGTTTAGAAGAATGTGTGGAAGCCAGAGAATGCCATATAGTCTCCTTGGGGTTCCCGTAAGCAGCAAGGAGCATGAATGTGGCATCTTTGCTGGATCCCCACTAGATTGCAAATTTCTTAATGGCAAAGAACCGGACAATTGGCATTTACTTATTCATTCCACACATTTACAGCGTGCAGACTATATGCCCAGCAGTGATTTAAGTCAGTAAATGGCTAACATTTCTCTTTCTAAGAATCTCTTCAAAGAAGTTTCCTCCAAGGTAGGGAAGACCATGGCCTGCTTGTACCTCCTCCCACCTTAAGAGTCAATAGCACAAAATAGAAGGCAGTGAGCTGCCTGGGATGTGGACAGAGGTCATGCTCATGAATCAGAAATCCGGGTAGTGGCCCAGGAGGAAATGATTCTCACAAGTAGCACCCTGCTTTAGCTCATCAGACTATCCATCTATAAATATTATTCAGAATGCATTTCCACCAAACCGACATTGTTGACTGACCCAACAAAAAGACATAAGCAGGTGTCAAGGGGACTTTATGTCTGCATGCCAGTACCAGCTTCCTCCAGCATTTATGATTCCTTAGTCATATAATGTCTTGTGGTAAGGTGAAGATGTATACAATGACTTTTATGAAAAATGGCCAGCCATGGGCCTCAAAATACGAGGAAGTTGGCTTGTTAAACTTGGTTTTAAAGTTCCAAGGAAAATACATTCATATACGCTATGCAGCTATTGCCGGGGAAGGAATTTAGTGCACTTCCTGTTGATGGGGGGAAATTTGCCAAGCAGCGGAAATAAGGCTCTAGAACTTGTTAATGAATTATTGTTATTGATTGGTGTACAAAAAGGTTTAGATTCGAAGACTAGTAGAGAAGCCCCAAAAGGTAGAAAGCCCACAATAATTAGTTTGAACAGTTTTCGTTGTTTGCATTTTAGGAATCAGATCAATAAAGCAACATTAATAATTAAAGACCAGGATAAATATACCAACTTCAGATTAGAGCTTTAAGCATTAAATTGCTGGTGCCAAAGGCTTTTTTTTTTTTTGTAGGTCCTAATCTTCCCAGATATACTCAAGGGCTATAGTGTGACTCTTTAAGCTATGAATTTGGTGAGAAATATGAGGTTTTCTACATGGAAGCTGTTGAGAGGTCCCAGAGCAGGCAACTGGCCCTGTAGTAACAGGAAGGGATAGGTATGGCTCGACGACAATATCTGCAATCTCTCTTTTGTCCTTCTTCAGGTTTAGTTTAGTGGCACACAAAACAATGGAGAAGAGTAGAACTTTCTGCTTATCAGAGGCTAGCTCGAGTTCTGCCACAAAACGTCAGAGCTTGGAAGAGAAGAAGGAAAGGCCTGATTAAGATTTGACTAGGAAAGTGGTGCTGGAGTGCACATTCTGTGGGGTATTGGATAAACACTCAAGATGCATTGAAAGGCAAATTCTGCCCAGGGCAACTCATGACCAGTCAGGAGGGAATTAGGAAGTGGTGCCTAACATTAGGAAAGTATTAATATCACAGCTTCCCTAAGGCTGGGGAAAAGGAGAATTGGAGACTCAAACATACTCTTAATGAGTGCTTGGTCCGAGAGGATGTACATCAATTTCAACTCACCAGACAGTTGCATCCCATGAGGGACGGGGACAGTGGTTTCATCAGATTGGTGTGCCTAGGGACATTCTCTGGCATCAAGAGCCAATCTTGTCTGAATCCACATTTCCTGTGAAGTTTTCTGGCTGGATTTCCTGAGGGGCTCTTCCCATCGGGAAGGAAGTTGACTGTGTCCACACTGGTCTGGTCTGAAGCCAGGTACATCTCATAATTAAAAATAAAAGACACACCCACACCCACCACTACTTCACGTCCTTCCCGTTCTTTCTGGCTCTTGTTTTGTTGTCTCTCCCATTGTCTTTTTTTTTTTTTCTATTTGCAATACATAGTCTATTAATCTACTTACGTCCACTGCTATATTCATGTCCCAGTTACTCAGAGACATCTCTACAATGTTGATGCCTTCATGTCCCTCATTCTTCTCTTTTATCTCCTTTTAGTTACTGGTCCCTAATTTTGCTATCATGCCTGTGCTCTTAATCTTCAAACTGTGCACTCCATTAGGCTTGACCACAGCTAGGTCTATTGGTGTGGTTTCCTTATAAAGACACATGGAATCTTCAAGTCGAAGATGTTTTGGAGATCATCTATACTAATGTCTCCTAAAAATCGTTTCACCACACATCCTTCCCCTGCCCCCAGCATGAAATGTATCTTGCAGAAGTTTTTCATTTTTCTATTGGAAATTGTGCATGTTAATATCTCCTAATGGAGAGTCTCAAAGCAAAAGATTCTGTGACATGGTTTAACTTTGTTTAATGTTTCCCAAAATTCCTTGACCAGGGAATCAGCCCCTCTTCATTTTTATAACTATTAATAACCTGTAGCAGGACTTCGAGCAACACTATGGGAAATGAGGACTTAATCCAACACCCCTTTTGATGAAGACATCTACTCTTCAAATTGTTTAAAAATAATTTTAGCTTTCATTTTACATTCAGGGGTACATGTGCTGGTTTCTTACCTGGGTAAATTGTGTGATGCTGAAGTTTGGGATAAGAAGGATTCTGTCACCCAGGTAGTGAGCTTAGTACCCAACTATTAGTTTTTCAACCCTCATCTTCCTCCCTTCCTCCTCCTTCTAGTGGTCCCTAGTGTCTGTTGTTTCTGTCTTTACATCCGTGGTACCCAGTGTTTAGCTCCCACTTATAAGTGAGAACATGTGATATTTGGTATTCTGTTCCTGTGTTAATTCGCATAGTATAATAGTCTCCAGCTGCCCCCACTTTGCTGCATAGGACGTTATTTCATTCTTTTCTATGGCTGTGTAATATTCCACAGTGTATGTGTACCGCATTTTTTTTTATCCAATCCATCATTGATGGGCACCTAGATTTATGCCATGCCTTTGTTACTGTGAATGGTGCAGAGATTAACATACAAGTGGATGTGTCTTTGTTGCAGAATGGTTTATTTTCTTTTGGATATATTCCCAGTTGCTGAATGGCAGTTTTGTTTTAAGTTATTTGAGAAATCTCCAAACTGCTTTCCAAGTGGCTGAACTAATTTATATTTCCATCAACAGTATAGAGGTATTCCCTTTTCTTGCAGCCTCTCCACTGTCTATTTTTTTCTGACTTTTTACCAAAAGCCATTCTAACTGGTGTGAAATGGTACCCCGTTGTGGCTTTGATTTGCGTTTTTCTAGTGACTAGCGATATTGAGCATTTTTAAAATATGTTTTTTGGCCACCTGTAGATCTTCTTTTGAGATGTATGTATTAATATGTTCTGCCCATTTTTTAAATGTGGTTTTTACTTGTTTTGGGGATGTTGAATTGTCTACGTTTCTTATTAGACCTCTTGTCCAATGCATAGTCCAAGAATATTTTATACCATTCTGTAGGTTGTCTTTTTACTCTGCTGATAGTTTCTTTTGGTGGGCAGAAAGTTTTTCATTTAATTAGGTCTCACTTGCCAGTTTTTGTTTTTGTTGCAATTGCTCTTGAGGACTTAGTTATAAATTCTTTCCCACAGCCAATATCCAGTATGGTGTTTCCTACGTTATTTTCTAGGATTCTGATAGTTTGAGGTCTTACAGTTAAATCTTTAATCTATCTTGAGTTGATTTTTATATATGGTAAAATGTAGGGGTCCAGTTTTATTCTTCTGCATATGGCTAGCCAGCTATCCCCAAACCATTTATTGAATAGGAAGTCCTTTCTCCACTGCTCATTTTTGTCAACTTTGTCAAAGATCAGATGGCTGTAGGTGTGTGGCTTCATTTTTGGGCTCTGTAACTGATAGATGATCATCCATATCAAATTCCAGTTTGCTGCTTCCAGTGATGTAGGGCTCACTATCTTTTAAGGCAGATTTGTTCCATTGCTAGGAATAATTATTACAATATTGTACTTCTGATTCTTTCAACCTTTTCTGTTTTGTATCATCCTTTCCTAAGTCTTACCCATGAACGTTGTTCTACCCATTTTTAGTACATCCAAACACTCCCCAAAATTTAAAAGGCAAGCAGGGTTTCCTATCCACCCCCCTTTCTGAAATTTTCCGAGTTCAAACATAGGAATTTACTCATTTCTGTCAGATTTTCAGATCTTGAGAAATTAATTTTGACTGCAGTCATTGAATTGATCAACAAAGGAAGCCCCTTCTTCTATATGTCACACTTTCTAATTTTATTTGCATAAATATTCAAGCTCATTTGAAAAACATTTCAGGCTGCTGTAGGTCTATTAAATTATACCATCTTGCAACTTATATACCTGATCTTAAATGTTTGTTTTAAAAATTATCTTTTTTTTCTCCTAGCCTTAATATAATTCTCTATTAGAAAAAAACATCTAATACTATGCTTTAAAAATTATGTGTGGCTGGGTGCAGTGGCTCACGCCTGTAATTCCAACACTTTGGAGGCCGAGGTGGATGGATCAACTAAGGACAGGAATTGGAGACCAGCCTGACCAACATGGTGAAACCCCGTCTCTACTGAAAATACAAAAATTAGCCAGAGTTGGTGGTGGGCACCTGTAATCCCAGCTACTTGGAAGGCTGAGGCAGGGAGAATCACTTGAATCCAGGAGGTAAAGGTTTCAGTGAGCAAAGGTTGCTCCATTATACTCCAGCCTGGGTGACAGAGCATGACTCTGTCCCCCCAAAAAAAGATTATGTGCAAGGAATCCACCTTACTGTTATAAAATCTCTCATTTAAGTGTTTATTTCTAGGAGCCTTCACATTAGACTGAACCCTACTTCATAAATGTTTAGTTCATCCCTACATTTCCTCCTTTTTTCTCAATCTTCTTTCTTGGTACTGATCTGGCCCTGAGGTTTTCAGTTCTGAAAACACCACAGGTTACACCCCGACTGTGATTATCAGGATGTGATCAGGGTGTTGACTGACTCTCAACATGGGCCAGCCACTGAGCTAAGATTTTTACATGTTGTCTTATTTTCTTGTAATAGCCCTAAAAGGATAATATTTTAAAGATAAGAAAACTGAGCATTATAGAGGCTAGGCATTTTCAACTGGGGCCACCCAGTGCATAAAAGCCAGGTCAGGATTGAACCAATAGGATTCTATTGTGAAAAACTTAGCACCTGCTAAATAATGTTTTAGTTGTTATGAATCTAACTACAGTTTTCTATGACTTAAGGTTTTATTTGGAGACTTAATTCTATCCATAACAGACCCTTTTCCTACCCTTCTTCCTTCCTTTCTTCTTTGTCTCTTCTTTCTTTTCCCTTTCTCCATTCCTTCCTTTCTTTTTCTATGTATCTATCATCTGTCTCTCTCTCTCTCTTTTCTGCTTCCCCTCTTCCTTAATTTCTCATCTTTTCTTTTATACTCATATTCTTTTTACTCAATTCTCTCCTTTTGACCTTTCTCAACTACAAATGGAAGTCTCTTCCAGCATGGAGAAGCCATGATTTATGGGGAAAAAGACTCAGAACTGGGCTAGAGGAGACTTGGGTTCTTGTCTCAGCAATGCTGATTAACTCCTTCTGCATTCTTAACTCCCTCACCATCTTCCTAGAAAGAATTCAACAGACCAGGAGCATTTACGCTGTGTCAGGCACTGGTAATACAAGAAAATTAAAACATGGCTGCTATGTATTGAGCTGTATGATTTGGCTAGTTCTGTGCCAATCACTTTACATATTTTATTTACTTATTTATTTTATTTATCTATTTTAGTGACAATTCAAGCAGATAAAGTATTTTATTCCCTCTTAACCGAGAAAACAAGTATTGGTCATAGAGGCTCCATGTTCACATTTAGAAAATGATACAGCTGAAAATCTAACCAAGTGCAGTGTTCTAAATTCCCAGGCTGTGAACCATCACACCGACGCAAATTCTACAAATACGTGGTGTATCAAGAGATGTTATGAGATAAAAAAGTTTCTGTAATCAAATAAGTTTGGGACAATATGGGTTAAATAAAATGTGATTGGCTCACATTGGTAGGAAGCAACCAATTCATTATTCCCAACACGGAACATAGGATTCTCCTTTGCAACTCTTCCTATGGCATATACTGCCTCATAGGTAGTTTCTGGGAGAAAACTCAAAAATATGTTTGAACTTAAAAACCTACCCATATTTAAGACTGTGCAGGGCCGAAAGACATGGTTAAGAATGCATATTTATGCTGAATGACATCACAAATGTTAATGTCATGCATCCATATTTCTTCTAAGGATAATTCATAACCAAAGGCGGAGGCATGCCTCAGTGGTGACGACAGCAGAACAAACCTTTACAACCAATTGCTGCCTTTTTAGTAATTAACATGCTCCATATAGATTGAAAGGTCATTTCTTATCCCCTTTCTCTGACAGCCCTTAATATTTACCAAATAGTGTTGCATTGTTGGAAATGTCACAGGCTCTACAGCACAAGGGGGGATTCCACACAGTGATTCATGATGACTTAGTTCATTAAGAAAATTACCACTCGTTTATTTGGATGCTGTATGTCTTCCACTCTCAAAGAATTTTCTTTGATTAGAAAAGTGAATTATGTTGACTGGTTTCTGTATTGTAGGTGGCCTCTAATTAAAATAAAAAGATAATGTGTCTCGGCCTTAAGGATGTATTTCTTTTTTCCATGATCTTTAGAAGTTTCAAGACAAAAGTTGTGATGGCAAATGAGAAGCAATTCTGAGTTGAAATCACTTTCCTTTTTCCAGTAACTCACATCTCATTATGTGAAGTCTCTGTTAATGCAGTTTTTCTGTCTGGAGACCTGGGAGACAGCCCTAACGCCCGCTTCTCTTTATTCCCATCTCCCAGCTCATCACCGGGTTCTGCCTGTCTTCCCTTCTAAACTTTATTTAAACGCTGTCCATTCTTTCCATCTCCATGACTTCTAATCTAACCTCTGTCAATATCACGGCCTTAATAGTCTCCCAAATGGGTTCCTTTCTTCCAGACTACCCTTCATTCCACTAGGTCCCTTAGCTAGAGTAATGTTTTTATAAACTATAGTAAAAGGCTAAGTATTTTTTCACCCAATGCATTGGGGACCAACATTCCTGTAAAATGAAAAAAGAAAAAAAAATATATATATATATGTGTGTGTGTGTGTGTGTGTAGATGTATATTTATAGCTTGGATATACATATATAAAAACATACAATTATATACATAAATATATATATGTATATATATGTGTATATACGTGTATGTGTATATATATATGCTTGAATATTGCAGTAGTTAAAGTGCTAAGAAAGTTTCTGAATACTTATGCTCAAATTCTATACCCATCTAATTATCGGATAACAAACTTGGCAGTATGGGGCTGCTCTGAGACCCACACTTTGAATGTTTCTGAGCTAGAGAGATTTTTTTTTGTTTGAGACAGAGTCTTGCTCTGTTGCCAGGCTGGGGTGCAGTGGCACGATCTCGGCCCACTGCAACCTTTACCTCTGTGTTCAAGAGATTCCCCTGCCTCAGCCTCCCGAGTAGCTAGGACTACAGGCACGCACTATCATGCTGGGTGACTTTTTTGCATTTTAGTAGAGACAGGGTTTCACCATGTTGGCCAGTTTGGTTTTGGTCTCCTGACCTTGTGATCCACTCGCTTTGGCCTCCCAAAGTGCTGGGATTACAGGTGTGAGCCACCGTGCCCAGCCGAGATTTTTAAAATATGTAAATCACATCATGATAATCCTTAATGCTGATTTCTATTAAAATACACAGTAGAATACTTAACACCACCTTTGTGGCCCACCCTGACCAGGCCTTTGCTATCTCCGCAGCTGTTTCCTCCTAATCTGTCCTCCAGGCTTGCTGCCGTCATCCACATTGACTTTTTTTATTTTCAAGTCTTCAAAATGCTCAGTGTCCATGCACCTACCTTTTCCCCTGCCTGGAATGCTTTCCCATTTCCCTCCTCCCCTACACCTCTCGGCCTGGCTCTCTCCTATCTTCAGGTGGCACTTTAAACGTACCTTATTCAAGCAGGTGCTGCCTGATTTCCTCCCAACATCACCGTAAATCCTTAAGTCCCTTTGGCAGATTTAAGATGGATAAAAGCGGCATTCATGTCCTTTGCCTTGAGCCTGGGCAGGTTCTGTGGCTGCTTGTCCAAGAGGATACTGCAGAAGGGAGACTGTGCCAGTTTCCAAACTTGGCCTTTAATTTTGACAGCTTGCATTTGCTGTCTCTTGGAATGGGAACTTGGGGAAGACATCCAAAATAGAAAAAGCTTAACTTTCAAATACCACGCTATAGGGAAGCCCAAGCTAGACACATGGAGGACTCCATGTAGAGAGGAATGCCCAACCAGTTCACACACCAGACGTATGAGTGAAAAAGCCTTCAGGTGACTCCAATCTTAGCTACCATCTGACAGCATTCACAGGAAGGACCCTAAAGGGAAACTGCCCAGCTAAGCCCATGTACCCCAGACCCATAAGACATAATAACTGATTGTTTTAAGACAATACAATTTGTTTGTTGTAGAGCAATAGATAAGTGGAGGAGTTTCCCTACTGTGTATTCTGATGACATCCTATTACTTCTTCTTTATGGAATACACATGGTAAACATCGATATCTGTTTTTCTTGGTTTGGGTTTCTCAGAAGCAGAACCTGAGATAAGCATTTCATTGCAGGTGGCTCCTAAGTCAAGTGGATAACATTTCTTACCTTAAGTATATATTTGTTTTTCTCTTCCCAAAAAATATTCTAGTGCAAAGCTGCCATAATATTCAAAGGACAGAACAGTTTGGAATTGTATTTTCCTTGTTTCTCTCATTATCCAAGGAAGTGATCCCAAGAAGTGCTGTGAGCGAAACAAGGGTGGTTCCTCTGGGAATCATTGAGGCTCCATCCCCCTGGAACCTGCGAGGCACTGTGGAATAGGCCTCAGAACCGTCCCACTGCCCAAGGGGGAACACAAGAAAGCTTGGGTGTTAATTCACCAACTTTCATTCATCCTTGGTTGAGGGTCACTTCTGAAATGTGAATTCTTGGACACTTCAGCCTAGTCACATTTCTGAGAATGGAGAGTTGCCCTCACTAGAGAGATGCAGGAAGCTGTATCCACATGTTCAGACAATGGTGGGTGACCTCTGGGTGAAAGGCAGGGATGTGGCAACTCTTGGAGTTCTATGGAGCAAGGGACAGGTCTATCTCATTCTTGCTTTATATATAGTGCCTGGTGCCTGCCAGGCATGAAATGCATATTTGTTGAATGAATAAAGAAATGAAAAAGACATCTCATTTCATAAAGACTGTAGCTACAATCTGTACCCCAGGAAGCTCAAATTACAGTTTTGGGTTTTGTTATTGGCCTTAGAAAGTCCCCTCCCCTCTCTTGGACTCAGTTCTCTGCATTATGTGATAAAGAAGTTGGAGCTGGTGATTTTCACAAGCCCTTCAGCTACAATATCCTATGACTTAGGAGTAGAATCGACATAGTCTCATTAGGCCAACAGATGATATTCTAAGCTGAAGAAGTTAGTTGTTTTTGTTTTTTTAACCAAGAAATTAAATGAGTATTTTAGCAAGAAAGTGCAATTAATGGAATCATGAGAATTACATTAAGAGCTTAGGTTGTTTTAAAAAGGAAGGCTAATTATTGCATAAACTGGGCTACATGTACACAATGGAATTATTTAGCAGCCATTAAAAATCAAGTTTATGAAGAACATTTTATAATATTGTAATATAGGAATGTTATATGTATAAAACGTGTGTACACTCACACTCGTGCGTTGAGATGTATCTAGAAGATGAAAAGGAACATCTGAGCTATTATTTTAGGTTAGTGGGGTAATAGGTGATTTTTATTCTCAGGTTTAAGCTTATTTACACCTTCTAAATTGTGAACAACAGACATGCATTATTTTTATGATCCAAATATATTTAACAAATGTGCACATAACTGTGTTTAAAAGGTGCAAAGAGAAGACAAGGAAATGCAATCAAGGAAGCATTACCCGGCCCCTCCGAGCTCACTTGCTTGCTCAGAGGAAAGGTCTGGCACTCTCCTCACATAGACATTGAAAGTATTAAAAGAGTGAAAAGTGCTGCATATAATACAACTTTAGGTGCATATTCAAAGACTGTCATGAGACCTGTATCTCTGCTGAATTCTTTATCCTCAGCATCTATACCTATAACATGGGTATAACAATATTGAATTCACCTAATGGCTGTAAATCTGAAATAATGTAATTATAAAAATACTGGTATGCTTAAGGACAATTAAGTTTTCATGAAAGATAATGAGAAACAAAACTAGGAAACTATTAGTAAAGTGCTTTATACGAAATAGAGTTTCAAAGGCAGGGGAATGACAGCCTTGCTTTATTCTACCCAAGTCTGGGTCCTGGATGAAATGGTGGGTGCTCTCGTTTCAGGGGAGGTCAGTGGTGCCGAGGGCCTTGATTTGAACTTAGAGAACAGGGAGTTGAGGGGGAGCAATTTGATCAACTGTTTTCACGCATTTTCAAGATAGTCATGTGAATAAAGGAGCAGTCTTACTTTTTGGTTTATTAGACTGTGTTATGGGCTGAATCGGGCCCTTCTTCAAAAACAAAGACGTGTATGTTAACATTTCAACCCATAATACATCCTAATGTAACTATATTCAGAAATAAGACCTTTAATAACTGATTAGGTTAAAATGAGGCCCTCAGGGTGGGCTCTAATGTGGCTGTGTCCTTGTAAGAAGTGGGAGAGATTTCAGGAGCACACAGCACAGAGGGGTGACCGTGTGAAGAGGCAGCAAGCCTGGGAGAGTGGCCTCAGTGGAAACCAGCCCTGCAGACACATTGATCTTGAACTTCCAGCCTCCAAAGCTGTGAGAAAGTAAGTTTCTATTGTTTAAGCCACCCAGTTTATGGTTTTTGGTTGTTGACAGCCAAAGGAAATTAATATAGATAGTATTAATTAATTGAGTGATCCATTGGTTCATATAGTCAACATGTATATAGGCTTACAGAGATAAAGCACGGTACAGGTGTGTCTCAGTCAGCTCTAGTGGTTATAACAAAATACCAGAGACCGAGTGGTTTGAACAACCTGTGAACCCATTATTTATTTCTTACAGTTCTGGAGGCTGGAAAGTCTGAGATCAAGGTGACCCCAGATTCTGTTCGTGGTGAAGGCCCCATTCTGTCCCCTTGTGTGCTTACGTGGCCTTTCCTCTGTGAATGAGTGTGGAGAAAGCAAGTTCTTTCCCTTCCTATTATCAGGGCACCACTAATCTCCTTATGAGAGTCACACCCCTATAGCCTAATCTCAACCTATTTACCTCCCGAAGTCTTTGATTCCAAATACCACCACATTTCGGGTTAGAGTTTCAACATATGAGTTGGGGAACATAAGCATTTAGTCCATAACAGGGTGCTAGCACCAAATTTGTGTAGATAAAAGCCAGAGGAGGACAGGTTTTTGATTCTGCATGAAGAGGCAATATGGACTCAGTAATCTGAGAGTGGCTGCCCAAGACAGCTGGCCCATCAGTGAATAGACATCTTTTTTCAGATCCTAATTCAGCTGTTCCCCATTGGCCTGGAAATGGCCAAGGAAAATAGGAGGTGTGCTCCCAACATTGCAGTGATGAGTTAGTGGCAGACAGTATTTGCCAAAAATGATCATAGTAGTCCCATATGCTTTTCCTGCAATGTAATGCTAACACCTTCATCTACAATTGAGATCTATGTTTCTTCCTCTTGAATTTGGGTAAGTCTAGAGATTCCTGGGGAGCCAACCTGCTCTAGCCTCCCTCTGTTCAAGTCTTTGCAGCCCAGGCCTCAGATGTGAAAGCCAGAAAGCCTTTCAGGTGATCCCAATCCTAGCCACCATTTAACTTCAATTTCATGAAGATACATTGAGCTGGAACTGCACAGCCACTCCTGAATTTCTGACCCACAGAGACTCTGAGAGATAATCAATGAATATTGCTTTTTTAAGCAACCAAGTTTTGGGGTGATTTTTTTCCTCGGCAATAAATAATCCTATCTAAAGAACGGTAAGGCATAAACTGATATATCACTAAGCTGCTTTTAATTCCAAGTCTGTACCTGTGTCATCATCATTCATTACCATGAATATAATATGATTGGGTTTCTCCATGGGCAAGCAAGCTTCAGGGAGGAAGCCAGAGGGCTTGGGCTTAATATAGCCACCCTCTCACTTTTGATGCTGTTTAAATGATGACTTATGCATGTCTGGTGTGTTTTTCATTCCAGTTTGCCCTGTGTAAATACATTTCTCCAGCCTTGTTATTAACAATGGCCAAGTGGAAATTAATCAGTGGAAAGAGAGCCAGCTCTTTAATTGATGATTGTGAATGCGGAGTTGGGATAAGATCCTGTGAAAGCACTGAGCTGTATTACTTATATGTTTTTCCTCTGACATTTTTTCCTGCCACTAATTCTCAAAAGCAGACATAGGCTCTATTTAAGGCAATTCAGAAACATCTCTAAAGGAGGTGGACATGGACAACAGTCTCCTGAATGGGATCTTTTTTTCTAAACCACCCTTCATCCCACTAAGCCCCTTAGCTACAGTAGGGTTATTGGAATTTTAAAAATTGTCTTCCTCATTCTGTTAATTACTTTTTGGATTGAATTACCAAATTTGCTGAGTATTTTGGCAGAACATAGAAATTAATTTGTAATATCACCTGTAATTATCCATTTTCATCCTCAATAACAGATTTAATAGTTAAGAATATAGAATATGATACTGCTTCTGTCTAATCAGAAGAATCTGAAGCAAATATAATCTATATCTACCAGGAACAAATGTCTATGTTCTAGATGAGAAAGCAACCACAGGGAAGACGTCTCCTCTTAGGCTTCTTTATCGTTCAAGCGCCCGGCATCGTTCCTGACAAATCGTATGTGCAAATAAGAGCTTGAATAATAAATACGTAGAAGATGCTGGAGTAAATATGACATGGAAAAGAATGCAGACATTTGTGCATTTGTTTAGGGAGGTGATGTGTGTGTGTGTGCGTGCATGTATCTCCCATCATGTGGCAAACATGATGCTAGCCCCAAAGATGCAAAGATACAAAAAGGCTCCTGTGATCTTAACCCTCACAAAACTTAGATTCTAATGGAAAACATGATCATTAATTGAATAAAGAATGGTGCATGTGTTGAGTATGTAGAATAACCAGAAACCTATTCTATGACTACAAAACATATGAGAACAACCATACTTAGACAACAAATTTGGTATAATTTAGTGAAGCTCTACCCTTGGACATATACTTTACTAAAATGTGTACATATATTCACCAAAAGACACTTAATAGCATGTTTCTGGCAGCACTATTTGTCATAATTCCAAAATGGTAATGACATAAAATACACAGTGAAATTAGAATACATTTTAAAGTTGTGGTATATTTCCATAATCAAATACTGAGCAGCAAGAAAAAGAAGTGACCTACCGCTATACAGAACAATATTATGAATCTAATCAACATAGTACACACTATATAATCCCGCTTACATGGAGTACAGAACTGAGAAAGTTAATCTGTGCTATTCAAAATAAGATCGTGGTAACTGTGGCTGTCTCATGTCTCAACTGCAAATGGGCATATGCTGGGGGCTGTGGGTGCTGCCTGTGTCCTGATTTTTGGTTTAAGAGTTGTACCAGGCATGTTCTCATTTTGCTGCACATTTGTTTGTACACATCTTATAGAGTAACGGAGAAAGCTAAAATGGCTGAAGGCTTTCTATTGTCTGCAAGTTTAATCCTAAAATCTTGTGAATGAAAATATGACTCTTTATGCATGAGGGTTGATCTACTCTTTTCACCTTATTTTCTTCCCCCACCTGTCAATCTTTGCCCAACATAACTAGCTTCATTTCTCAAGCCTGTCTTCCTCTTTTCCATCTTCTTGGTTCTGTAAACGTGGTTTTCTTGTCTGACATACTCCATTACTCTTCTGCATCATAAATGTCCCTTCTCATTGGATACCCAGGCTCAGCTGTGATGTTATATTTAGTAAAAAGTCATCCCAAATTGCTCTATCCACCCATATAATCCACCTCATGTGTTGTTCAGTTTATCCATTGTATTTCTAATCATGATTTATTTAAAGTTATCCCTTTACATGTTTTATTGCCTACCTCCAGACCTCTACAGGCTGAGCAACTTCAGGAAAGGAAACATTTCTTAGACTTGATCTTCCAAGTGCCTGGCGTAGTTCCTGAAACACCATATGTGCTAATAAATGCTTGAATAATGAAGGCATGAGAGGATGCTGGAATAAATATGACTTGGAATACAGGCATAACCAGATTGTCAAATAAAAAGGAAACTGGGGAACCCCAATTTGTAGAAACAGTGAAACTGTCAGCTCAGATGATTATCCCAAGCAGGAGATGAGACAGTTAAAGCCTTCCAGAGAAGTGATGTCACCAGATAGAATTATTGATGCAGGTGGGAAAGCTGGATAAAGGAAAGTTAGAGCGCATGCACACACACACACACACACACCTACACCCCACACACAGACTTCCAAGCAAATGAATGCTACAGGCAGCTTCCACACAACAGAAAAATACAGTTGCCTCCCTTATGGCTTTTCCATGCATCTAATTCAGGTACCCATTCACTTGCTAATTCATTCATCCACAGCTCTTTATTCAGCAGTGATTACATGCTAAGTATCATTCTTGGTGCTAGACGTTACAGGTGACTCAGTCACTGCCTACAAAGAGAAGAAAAACATGCAAACATGTTATTACGTTGATCCAAAGCTGATTATTGAGAACCAGGAAATGTCTAGCGTCGCATCTACTCTTGATGTCTGGGATCATCACTTTGTTTATATGCACCTTTCTAAATAGTCCTCAAATCACTTGAACTATTTATTAGCTATTACATTTTTCTTGTATGTGTTTCATAGGCAATGCATCATGTTTTCCTTTTGGAAGCTAATAAAGAGAGAGAGAAGAAGAATAAGAATGAGAAGAAGGAGGAGGAGGAGGAGGAGGAGGAGATGTTTAGTAAAATTTATGCTAAGAAGATAAAATACACATTTTATAATTTTCCCAAGAAAAAGTTTCTAACTTTGCACTGGAAAACACTGAGGACACTGAGAAGCTGGGTCAAGCATTATCTCTGCTTGGTTGGTAAACAGGTCACCAGCAAAAAAGGGTTATAGTGATGAAATGTCATCTGTTTTGTATCCTAAAGTCTCTTAAAAGGCTGCTTCACCACTTTGAGGACCTCTTTTTCAAAAAATATTTAAAGATACTGAAAACTAGAACTCAATAAGCAAACCTCAACTTACTTTCTTTTCCACTTTTCTAGGTGTTAATCACAACCATTTCAGTCGGTAAATGACCCCAGAGAGAATAGAGTACTCCCTCTTGTGTGCTCTTACCTTATATATATATCACTATATACCAGCCTCTGACTATATATCTGTATATATATACCTCTGCACAGATATATAGTCAGAGGTTGGTATATAGTGATATATATATAAGGTAAGAGCACACAGTGATATATATATATATATATATCACTGCCCTTAGTAATTTGGTTGTGTACCTATCTCTTGCCTTTGACTTTATACTTCTGGAGTAAAGGTTAAAGATTCCAGATCTTTAATCTTTGCATCATTAACCTTGGGTTCAATGAATGGTACATTTTGGAGATGTGTTTGTGGAATAAACTGAATTGAATGAGTGCTTTATCTTTGGCTGTTTTCCAAATTATTTCTCCAAAAGACAGACATTTGAAATAGTCTACTTAATGCTTGGCTTTGATTTTCTTTCTGTCAAATACTTAGATTTCAAATAGATTTGCAATGATTGTTAAAGCACTGGGTTGGTAAACATCTCCACAGAAGTTCTAGACACTGATGTTTTAATTGTGTGTGGAAAGATACACTATCATATGCAGACACACTTCCCCAAACAGAGAACAAGAGGATATGTGTGATGTCATCCCTCTGGGAATCCCACTGCCCAGTAAAGTAGGAAATCTGCCTTTGAAAGTCGGCACGGCTGTGGGATGCTCAGCTGTCACTTTCTTCTCACATTTATTCTGAATGAGCACCATCCATCCATCAGTGCTTAAAGAGTTTTCCAACAGTACATTGACCTTGAATGCGGCACATTGATTTTCAGTAACGCACCGCAAATAGGGTCGTTACTGAGTCACCCAACAGTGAATGTGATTGGGAACAGATTCCTGAAATTCCGATAGGGTGCCAGCTGCCTCGGATGATGGATCAGCCTACTGGAAGCCATCAATCTCTGCCGGGGTCTTGAAAATGGTGACACCTGTATGAAATGTATCATTATGTACAATACCAGGTAAAACATGAGACCATAACCGGGCTTTTCTGCACCAGTGCGGCCTCTTGGCTGAATGGTCTGTTGTGTTTGCGGCAGTGTTTATTTACCAAAATGCTTTCCGGAGAAGGACCCGCTTGGTGAGGATGACAAAGATGTAAGCACTATAGGGAATGACATCTGCAGCAAGGATTGAAAAACAGATAAAAAGCCTATGTCTTAAGCTGTTAGAGGTTAACGCCAGATCAATTAAGATGATTGTTTCCTAGATTGCATTGGACAAATGTACACACACAAAGGGGGACATGAGCGCAACCAGATGAAAAAAAACAAAGAAAAATTAACTGATGTTAGACTCCAAATCAAACTGGAAAATGATTTTGTGTTCTTGTGAAATGCTGAATTATCTTAATGAGCAGCTTCTTTTCCAAGTGAAGCATCTAGGTCCCTTTTTCACTTGAGTGTAAGAAACCTTAGTGTACGTGAAGAGATTTATCAAGGACTGGGTAATAGTAGGTGCCATGTAATTTTGCAATAAGGTGGTTTTTGGAATGTGTGTCCTTGTTTTGAGAAATGATAGTGTGTTTTATAACTAATAATAATAGTCACTTGTAGAGTATCTGCTAGGTGCCAGTTGCCACTCCAGGGACATTACGGGCCCTGTACTAACTTCCTAAAAACTCCAGCAGGTAGATTTGACTTTCTTGCCACTTTACAGATGAGGAAACTGAGGATCAGATATCTTGAAGAAGTTGCTCAGGCTTATATCGTTATTACTGGCAGAATGAAGATTGGAAATCTGGCTTTTGATCTTTGAGTTCATCTCCTCCATACTTTCCCCTATGGTTCACTCTTGCTTGCTGAGCATGAGAAGTTAAGTCATGAGCATTTAGATATATTACCTGGTTCTAATATTGCCCACCTGAAAAGAAGCAAGTTAGAGCAGATTGCACCTTGATCCCTTGTTCAAACAGGTTAACAGATATTACTGGGCATGTGCAGTTTGCAAAGGTGCTCCTTTGAGAGATGCCAAGCTCATGATTATACTTCCCTAATTATAAGCTTTTGCAAGAGGGAAAGTGTCTGTAGGGGTCTGAGTCTTATAATTGATGTTTGTGAATGCATGCCCCAACCCACCATCCCTCCTCGTTGCAGACAATCCTGTGTTGGACATACATGATCCTCCCTTACCAGTCTCAGGGGTTGATATCCAGCCAGGCAGCACCTATAGTAATGATAGGCAAGGGCCACCATGGGTCAAAACTAAGCCCACAGTACGTACAGCAAGATTTGAAAAATGCTTACCTCACTTCTTTTGATAAATAAGCCCTGCAGTGTTGAGGAACTCAATGTTTGCAGCCCATGTGAGCCGCCTGGTGAGATTCTACTTGCTCTTAGAAGTCTTGTCTGTCTGACTTACTTTTTGGATCAGGCACAAAGGTCTGGCTCCAAAATCTTGTTTCATTCATTCATTCATTCATCTCAATCCCCACTTCCCTCCCAAATTCAAGTTTGAGTCTCAGAGTGTCTGACATGCCTCTGGGCTGTAAGGCTTTTATAAAAGTGATGTCTTCTTTGTCTTTTTTATTTTGAACATCATGTATGAAGTTTTGGAAATAGAAGACCTTCCATGCATGCTCTTTAAAAGACAAAAATATGTTAACATAGAGACTCATGGTTCAGAATATTCTTCCACCTCACAGAGGCTATGAAGCCACATAGGATATTGTTGCTGAAGCACATGGTCCTTCTGTGAGGGTGGCATGGGGAGAAGGATTTCCTGTGATTTATAGGCTCATCGTGGATAAATGTAGCTGCTATGATGTTCCGTGTCTATACAATAGAAAGTTTACAACTATCTGTTAAGAAGCATAATTATTCACTAAATTAGTGGATGCATAAGCACTTCTTGAATGAATATATAACCACAGAGTGAATGAATACTGCAAATAACTAAATATTTGTCCAATAAGTGGATAGATGTCTATTCACTGAATGACTTTAGACACAACTTGGCTATGCTAAGTTTCCCACAGTGCTAGGAATTCAAGCTGAACTGATACAGCGGACAACTTTGAATCTAAACTTGTCAATGCATTGTGTTTGGACTGTCTGAATATCTAAACTCTCTAAGTACACAGTTGATGGAATCGACTGCACAGAAATCTGTTCTCCAAATTCCAAACACTTCCCCATAATTCTAGTTTCTGTGATACATAAACATCCCACTCGTTTTTGCTATTCATTTTCTCACTTTTTGAATGACCAGAAAAATGGTATCCTGGGTGGTGGGCATACTGTGTCTGTTCAAGGAATGAATGGGGCTTCATAAACATCTATTCCAAGTGCTATCAGTATTCATAAAGGAAACCCAACACATGACAAATATGATTAGAAACGACTGTCAAATAATGACAAATCAGTTCTAATAAAAACAGACACAATCTTAACAATTACTTGCAATGCAGGTATTTATCAGACGGGGAAAGATTTTAAATGACCATATTGCATTAAAGAAATCGAACTGATGGAATTTTAAATATGCAGCTTGGCCATTTCACTTTGTTCACGCCTTCCCCCTCACCAGGCTCCTTGCAGAGAAATGGGGTGGGAGTGAATTTAAACAAAGAGTGTTCTAATGTGCCCTGAAGTATTCACATTTTTTACCAGTGTTATCTACAGAGTTCAACTCTACAGAAAAATGAGACCACAGTCTAGAGGAGAGTGGGCCAGATGACAGCCTCTCAGACTCCAATTGTGAGAAACAATGGAGAGACACACACACACAGCTGAATACACTGCGTGGGTGTGAGGTGCGACTGGGCCCCTTGGTAACTGTCCTCAAAGGGGCACTTATTATTAATGGAAATGTCCAGATAGATTGACCTACGGAAAAATAGCTAACCAACAGGACGTCGATGATTAGAAATCCTTCTCTTTCTCTCACTACCAATGCACTCATTGTCTTTCTCTATTTTGGGGACTTGAAACAAATTCTGTGAGTCTAGCCACAAGACACCAGAATCTCAAATGAAAGCTCACCCGTTGAAGCTTCCTGTAGAAGTGGTGATCATATCTTTCAAACACCATCACTAGTAACAATAATAATAACGACCCTGATAATGATCAGAACATTTAGTCTTTTCTTTTGTCTCGAGGATTTTGGTTCATTAATAAAAAAATTCTTTAAAAGTTCTAGAAAAATTAAATGAATTGCTGTCATCCGACATTTAGTCATTGGTGTCCTGATGCCAGGTCTTGAGCTAAACATTGTATAGGTTTTTTGGGGCCTGAAGATTAAATGTTTTGAGGACTCTTTTCAGGAAAAATAATACAAAAATTAGGTATGAAAGTAAATATTTGTTGAGAATGAGAAGATTACAAATTTAAACGAGCTCTAAATATTACAGACATTTCCAGGGTCTTGGAAAGAGCCTCCGCAACGGAAAGGCCTCAAAGCTTAAGCTTCATTGGCTTCAGTGAGGTGAGCCTGCTTCTCACATTATCTGGGATTATATTTTCTAACCCTCTTCACTAGCCTACACACTAGGTGCAACAACTTTGGTATACTGCAGAGTAAGAGGCTATGGCTCAAACAGGTTAAATCACTGAAGACCTCTGATTACAGGGCCAGGATTTGAACCGAGCCTTAAGACCAAAGATATCTCTCTCTCTCTCTCTCTCTCTCTCTCTCTCTCTCTCTCTCTCTCTCTCTCTCACACACACACACAGACACACACACACGGAGTTCCCTCACATTGAATCTTGCATTCTAAATGACCCCTCTAAATGAAAAGATAAACTTTTCATACCATATGAGTCAGAGTAGGAGTTCCTGGACTTGGGTACACAGGGTCAATATCCTAACAGTTATCAGCTTCAGTTAAGATTGAGTAAGAAAAGAAAGGAGAGGGGAATAAAGAGAGGAGGGAGGAAGGAAGGGTGGAAAATCCTGCCAACACCCCTTTTTTGATTACTAGCTCTGCTTGGTCATGATGTCATAAAGCGAGTCCCTGATGAGAGACCTTTTTCTCCTTAAAGGGAGAACCACATGGTAAGACGTCTCAGTGGTTGAGGACTGGCTATTGTCTCTGTGTTCTCCATGAAAGCAAGGTGAGCTTCAGAATGAAGAAAGCTTCATCTTGTTCAACATGACTGCTCTGGCATGAATTATATTCTTTCTAAATCTTCACTGAAAAAAAAAGATTCTTTTAACTGAATGTGGGAACGTGTGCATCCTCCAGTATATTTGGCCTTTGTATTCTTCATATGGAGAATAATTGCCATAGAGTTAAGAATAGGCAGGAAAGACTTCTTTTTAAATTGTTTTCCAGAGACAGAGTATGTCTGTTCAGTTGCTGGAGGGGTGGGGTTGGACCCAGGCAACAAAGATTCTAAGTGAATGAAAGACACCTTGTCATCCACTGTATTTGATCTGTGTGTCAGTTTCAATCCAGTCTGTGGTCATCCAAGTGGCAGCAAATAGCTACCTGGGAATGTCACTGCATAGATTAGCTCAGGTGTGGACATGCTCTTTCAGGGCGATGTGGGGAGGATAAATGACTGAGGCCAAGGTCAGCAGACAAGCTGCCCAGCCAGCTGGATGCTTTGTGTGAGCTTCCTGTTTACCCTGGAGCCCCGTGTCCAGTCATTGTCCTTCCACATTGGGTGGACTTCCCATCTTTCTCCACAAGAATTTGGAAAAAGAGAAAAATCAGAAACACATTGTCCAAGCCAAGGTGGCTGGAAGCAGCATGGATGTTTAGAAAGAGCACGAGCCTGGAGATCAGAGAGCACTAGTGTGGGTTCTCAGGCAGGGCCTTGGGACAGTCATTTCAGCTCTGTAAGGCGTTATTCACTCATCCACCAGATGAAAATGATAGAAACATCTACGTCACAAAATGGCCAAACAAAAAATACATGCAAAGTGTCTAACACAATGCTTGGTTCTTACTAAACATTAAAAAAAAAAACCCTAATAGATACTAGTAGTTGTATTACTAGTAGAGTTGTGGTGGTCATTGTCATGGAAGAGGAGGAGGAGAAGTTGCAGGCTGGTGATGGTGGTCGTTATAGTATTAGCAGTAATAGTATCCAGAGGGAGAATTGTGGTGGGGTGGTGCTGCTGGTCCTCGTAGCAGCAGCATGAGTAGGAGTTAAAACAGAGTGGTGGTAGTGGTAGTTGTAATAGTGGTGATAATGGTAGCTCTAATACTATGGTGGTGTTAGGTGTAGTAATAACAGTAGTAGGGGGAGAAGTTATTCCAAGATGATGGGGGTAGTCGTAGGAGGAGATGGAAGATGAGTAGGTGGGGTGATAGTTGTCATATTAGTATTAATGGTAGGTAGTGAGAGGAACAGGAGTTGTAATCAGGTAGCATTGATAGCAGTTACTGCAACACAAGAACAAGCCGGATTTTGAAGAGTGGCAATGGTGGCACTTGTAGTAGAAAGAAGAAGAGAAGAAGGAAGAAGAGGGCTTTAGTAGAGTGATGACGGTAGTCATTGTAGTATTCATAGGGGTCGGAATCAAAACAGGACGTTTTAGACATTGTAATAGTAGGAGAGGTGCAATGGCTCATGCTTGTAGACCCAGCACTCAGGGAGGCCAAGCGGGTGGATGGCTTGAGTCCCGGAGTTGGAGACCAGCCTGGACAAGATGGTGAAACTCCACCTCTACTAAAAATACAAAACTCAGTCGGCCGTGGTGGTGCGTGCCTGTAGTACCAGCTGCTCTGGAGGCTGAGGTGGGAGACACTTGAGCTTGGGAGGTCGAGGCTGCAGTGAGCCCTGATGGTGGCACTGCACTCCAGCCTAGGTGATAGAGTGAGCTGTCTCAAAATAAATAAGTAAGAAATGGTAATAGTGTCATACTAATAGTAATAGTAATGATAACAGCCATAATAATATAGATAAGGATAGTAAGACTAGGTTTGATAAGTGTGCTTCCCGTCTTCTTGAGCCCATGCTCTCAAGATTCCCAGGATGGGTTGAGTGGTGATTACTGTATGCTGGTTACTTTTGAAAACTTTCTAATGTTACAAAATTACAACACACACACACACACACACGCACACACACACACACACACACACACACAGGCTTCCCCTATAAAAATTAAATAATTTCAGAGCTTCTAGGAGATGATCCTGGAGTCTACCCCATAGGGAGCAATGAGTTTTCTGAGGGATACATACTGGGCACACACCTGAGTGATGATGAATGCCCTGGTCTGTTCATTACCCTTGGCAGTAGTGAAAACCGTAATCAAAGGGAAAGAAAGGAGGGATTGGCATCGATTTTGTGCCTACCCACTATCATACCAGACATTGCCACTTGCCTCATTTACTCCTCTGCAGAATGCCAAGAGAGAAGACGTTTATTCACGGAACAAAGGCTCAGGATGTGTGGAGACTTGGCCAAGCTCACACAGCTGGTACAAGGAGAGCTGGGATTCCAGTCCAGGGTGATCCTTTCACCAGGGGCCTGCCCAGATTCCTGCAGCCCTCACTTCTCCCTCTTCTGAGGTCTGTGTTGGGTTACTGAGCACAGAAACCTTAGTACTTACGGTTTTCTTACTAACTCATGAGTATTAATTTGTCCTCATCTAGACTATAAATGTCTCAGGAGGAACCAGAGAATTATCTTTGTATCATACATGATACCCTTTAAAAAACAAAGAACTTTCTTGCTTAACTATGATGTGCTGGCAGTTGCCCTCAAGACGAAGTTATTTGTATAAATAACCAAAGGAAAATTGAACCAATGCCTGGACATATTTTTTCTTGAAAGAAAACAGACATTGATGTGAAAAAGAGGTGGATTTAGATTCAGCCCCAACCCTTATTTTTTTGAGAAATAAGAGAATAGCAAATTACATTGCTTCCCTGAATCTCAGTGTCCACATCTCTAAAGTAACCACCTTTTTCTTCAGATGCTTGGATATAATCTAGTGAGATATGCAACTTGATGCCTAGCAATTGACACGCATGAGAGTAGCTATAGGCAGAAGAGGTACTGGAGCCCTGACTCAGTCACTTACTAGTGATACGAGCTTGGGTAGGCTATTAGCGACTCATTGCCTCGGTTGTTTGCATCTGTAAAATAGAAAGATAAGAATAGGAGTTCACAGAAGAAAACCTTTTTGAATGAATATGCAGTTAGAGTACTTAGGTCTGTCTGATACACAATGTTCTTTAACTTCTAGGAATTAGCATCAGTTATTTTTCGTAATGATAGAAGATGCAATGAGCACATAGGACAGAAAAATGTGCTTTACAGAGAAAGAAACATTGAGATGGGCCTTGAAACACAGGCTGTTTTCTGAACGGCCACGCATTCCAGCCAAAGGAAACAATATAGGCATGGCAGTGGGGAAGGGTGTGGCCTTCCTAGAGGACTGGGAACGAATTCATGGATAATATCTCTTGTCCACGTTATGCCTCTGGGATGCTGGGAGAAGATGAGGGAAGCAGAAGTTGAAGGCTGCTTTCCTGGTGCATCTGGGATGACCAACCTCAAATCTGACATTGGCAACATTTGTACATTTATATTCGACTTACCCTCCGTGTATTTTACTCTGCACACTGTGTACTGATTTGTCACTTTTTTAGGGTAAGATTATGTCTCTGAGTAAGCTGATTAGTGTTAGACTGATTGTTTTAAAATAACTCGAGCGGCATCTGAATTTATTTACATACATGATATTGCCTTCTATAAACACAGCTGTATGCAGAAAGAAAATTCAACGGTATTTTAGGAAGTTAAGCCAACAGTTTAGCTGTAATAAAGGCAGCTTTCTCATTCTGGTTTCTCTTTATTTTTTCTTTCTGGACTAAGTTTTTCTGCAAGGGCTGGGCCTAAATGCTTCTGCCCAGAAAAGTCTCAGGGAGTGGGAGAGTTGATGCTCTGCTGGCCACGGGGAATATCTGTCAGGATGAGGCAGAGTGCGTCTTTAGGGAGGTGGCCTCTCCTGGCACCAATTCCAGGCCAACGTGGAAACAGTCATGAGTCTTAGGGCTGTTTCATCTTACTTCTGTGTAGGGCAAGGCTTTTTTGATTTTGTTGGTTACATATGTATTTATAGAAAAACATTCTGTGCTGCCAGCCTCTCTGTTGGGCTCTGGAGATTTAGTGATAAACAAGGAAGATGCAGACCCTGCCCTCATGAACCTTACAGTCTACAGATAGAGTCAGGTGATTGGTAAGAGGTATGGCAATGACTATGTAAATGCTATTATGATGAATGCAATCAAGTATTAGGTTGGTGCAAAAGAAATTGTGGTTTTTGCAATTAGAAGTGTAATTGCGAAAAACTCACTTGCTTTTGCATCAACCTAATACAAGGACGTGCAATGAGCCATGTCTTTAGAAGAGGGAGCAAGTGACAAAATAACATCGCTCTTTGGAAGTGGCATTTTCACTGAGAACTAAGGGATGAATGTGGATTGACTAGGTAAAGAGGCAAGGAAAGACTGTTAGCTTGAAGGGACGAACTTGGTGCATTCAAAGGAGGAGAGAGAGGTCAGTGTAGCCGAGTAGAAGAGAGTGAGACGAGGGTGCAGAGGAAGTCAGAAGCCAGACCAATAAGGCAGGTGTGGGCCATGCTGTGGATTTTCACTGTCCTCTGAACAATGGGAGTCCCTCAGTGGGTTTAAGGCATGGAGTGACATGGCCAGATTTGTGTTTCAAAATGACCAGGAGAGAATGGATTGATAGGAGACATGACAAGGGACGTGGCACATCCATCAATTGGCTACTGCAGAGGTGTAGGCAAGAGGGGAGGGTGACGAAGATGAGGATAGAGACAGTAGAGACAGAAATGAGCAGTCAGGTTGAGACCCAAGTTGGAGATTTGATCAGTGCAGTTCACGTTTGGCTGGACGTGCGGAAAGGGAAGAATCAGGTCCAATGACCATTTTTGTTTGTTTGTTTTTGGCATGAGCACATTAGTGGGAGTGACACCAAGGAAACAGGGAAGATAGAAAGAACCAGGCCGGGGGTAAAATGTAAAAATTAAGAGGATTTTTGGCTTACATAAAACGTATGATGATTATAAACTTCTAACAGGAGTCGGGCGAAGACAGAGGTGTATAGGTCTGAACATCGGAGAGGGACTCTGGGTGGATATTTAGTTGGAAAGAGAGAAAGTAAGTATGTAAAATCATGAGAGTGGATGAGACTCTGGAGAAAAAGAGGACGAGGGTAGCAGGAGAGGTTTATGAAAATGTGAGTTCCCTGAACTCATTCATCCCTGCCGATTCAAGACATTGCAGGCAATTCCAAGTTCTGTCTGGGGAACAGGTGTCTGAAACAAGTTTTGTGTACTGTAGGATGGGACTCAGAGAACTAAGGTGTGCACACAAAACACAGCACCAATTCCAACAAGAGGATTTATACCATTTGCCCTCCCAATGTGTCACGATGCAGGGAAACGTCAGCTCTAAATCCACAGAGGATTTGTGTCAGCACTCTGTTGTGGCACGCTTTTGAAGTCCAGCACAGGAGGGAATTATTTGGCTCTGGTGCTAGATCAGTTTCTCTTAGAATGTTGACTGCAACTCATTCTTCTTTTGATTATTTAAGCTCTTGTTATTTTTCAGTCCATTGCCACAGAGTCTTCTGAGGAAAACAGAAGAGCTTCCTAGTACCCAATAAGAGAAAGAAAATACAAGAAGGAAAACGTTAGTAAGAGATTCATTTTGCTCTAAAAATGCCTCCATGTGGAAGTTATCTTGGTGGAATTGCTTTAAAAATTTTATTGGCTAACATTAAGAGGCTGTTTAGTGGAAGCCAGAATGGCTCCTGATCCCAGCTCTGTCATTCACTAGCTGTGTTACCTAACACAACTCACTTACCTTCTCTGTGCCTCCTAATCAAACATTTCTATGAATAGTCCTAATATATAGAAGCACTTCCTTGGTGATAACTCTCATCATTTTCATATCAGTTTTAGGAGCCTAGACCTGAGAGAGAAACCTCTAGTTTGTCCAGAATCAATTACTGATTACTTCAGTGGCTCCAGGCAACCACATATCTTGAATCATATTTTCCTAGAACAGAGTTTATTTTATTCAAAGCCCCCACAGAGACCATTCCTTTTGTTAATGTTAAAGTAAAATGGAAGCTATAAAATATGAGAGAAAAAAGCCTTTTATGTGCAAAGGTATTTATCACCGCATTGTTGTCACAGCATAGTACATAAAGTTGCTTTATGTACACGTGAGTTAGTATATGTACAAATGTACTTGATGTGTGCAAACATGTTATTTTTGCTAAAAAATGTGTAATTGGGGATGGAAAAGAAACACTAAATGTACGTTGTCTATTTCGGTAATTATTGAATGCTATTGAGTAGTGGGATTAATTTTTTTCTTTATATAAAAAAGAAATATATAAAAAGTATAAATATCTAAAGAAGATTATTCTAAAAATACAAGTTGTCTTTGACACAGAACTTGTAGTTTTAGAATCATCTTTATTGAGGTAAAATACATATATGTAATAATAGAATATCTGTATATTTAAAATGGAATTCATGAATTCTGAGGCTGTAACTGATGAGTCTTGATGAAGGTATACAGTCATGTAACCACCTTTATAAAAGGGCATTTCCACTACCCTGTGTCCTCTTTCTCTCCCTCACACCCTTTGCAGTTTATTGCCTCCTCCCATCTCTGCCCTGGAAAAACACTGACTTACTTTCCGTGACATTAATTTTGTTGTGTCTAGAGTTTCATATGAACAGATCCTACTGCATGTCATCTTTGAGTCTCACTACCTTCACCTAACATAATACTTCGGAGATTCAAGTATGCTATTGAATGTATCAATAAGGTGCTCCCTCTTATTGCTGAATAATATTCCGTTGTGTGGAAACATCACAATCTATTCACCAGTAGACAATTGTGTGAGTTGTTTCTAGTCATGGGCCAGACTGAATAAAGCTTCTATGAGATATACTCGATTTACTAGTCTGTAAGCAGTACTAGTCTTTGCATAAACCTACATTTTCATTTAACTCTGATAAATGCCTAGGAATGGGATTCCTGGGTTACAAACTAAATGTATTATGTTGGTGCAAAAGCAATTGCAGTTTCACCGTTAAAAAATGTATGTTCCAATAGTTCCACATTCTCACTAGTATTGGTATTACATGACTTTTATAACATTTTGGCCATTTCAGTGATTGTTTAGTTGTATCTTCTGGTGGTTTTAATTTGTGTTTTCCTAGTAACTAATGATGTGAGTGTATTTTCATGCACATATTTGCCATTTGTATCTCTCTTCTTTGGGAGAAGTGTCTTCTCACTTTTTGAAGAGTTTTTATTATTCTTATTGTTTAGTTGCAAGATTTATTTTGATGTTCTGGTTGTGATTCCTTTATCAGGTATTTGTTTTACAAGTATATTCTTCTAGTCTTAGTAGTTTTCGTTAACAGAAAAGTTTTAACTATGAAAAAGTTTAGTGTATTAACTATTTTTCTTTTACATTCATAATTAGTATTTTTAATTACAAATTAAATATCTTTAGCAGACATGGGACTCTCTTGGTTATCTATTTTTTCTTGAAGAAGCTGGTTGTTTGTGTCTTTCAAGAGATGTGTCTACTTTAACTATGTTATCAAATGTATTTAAATGAACTTCATAATATTCTCTTACCAATTTAATGTTTGAAATATCTGTTATTTTAACACTTTATATTAATAATTTGGGTCTTCTCTTCCTCTCTCTGCCTCCCCTTCCCTTTGCTCTCTCTTTTATGTGCACACACATAGCCATTAATGTGGTGGGTGTGCGTGTGCGTGTTCAGTCTGGCTAAAGATTTACCAATTATATAGTTTTTTTTTTTTTTCAAGAACCTGCTGTTGTTTCATTAATTTTCTTTCTTGTTTTCTGGTTTTCTACTTTATCAATGATTGCTCTTTCCTTTATAATTTCCTTGCTTCAGGACACACACATGTGTACACATGTGTGTTTATATCCTGTTGGTTCTGTTTCTCTGCAGAGATCTGACTAATACATTGAGTTTTGCTTTTTTAAATACCATGTGACAATCTTTGATGTTTAATTGGAGTGTTTAGGCCATTTACATTTAATGTAATTACTGATATGGTTGAGTTTTACTCTGTCATCTTGCTATTTGTTTTATGTTTATTCCTTCTTTTCTTTCTTCATTTTTTTTTTGCCTTCTGTTGAACTAATTATTTTAACATTGTATTTCTATTGTGACATATTGTTCTACCTCTTTATCTTTTTTCAAGAAATTGTTGTATTATATGTATATATAGTATTACAGTCTATACATGCTTTATATATAAATATATATCCATGAAATATAATACTACATACATATATATATGGAGTGGTATAATATTTAAGAATAGGGTGTAAGATTATATAAAATACTATACATGGTGTATCCTATATTTAAAATACTATATGCATATATGTATTGTGTAATAATACTATATATGGATACTATATATAAAATACTACACCCTACCATCAAATATTATATTGCTTCAGGTATAATATAAAACCTTAACAATTGTAAAAATGTTTCCCCATTGAATGTTGTGCTATTTTAGTACTATACCTTATTTGTATAAATCTAGTAAATCCCCCAATATAGTTGTTATTTTGCTTTGAATAGTCAATTTTTTTAAAAGGAGAAGACACTTATTTTTACATTTAATATTTCCTATACTCTCCATTAATTTGTGTAAATCCAAAATTTTATCTCCTTTTATTTTATCTTTCATAATTTCTGACAGAGAGTAATATAATTTTTATCTTTCTTCTGTATATAATGTGTCATGTTCCTTTGGATACTTTTAAGGTTCTATTTCTATTTCTAGATTTCAGCCATTTGATACTGATGTACCTTAGGGTGGCTTTCTTTGGGCTTATTTTGCTTGAGGTTTATTAAACTTATTGTATGTGTGGGCTTATGGTTTTCATCAAATTTGTAGAATTTTCAAATATTGTTTTATTTTTTTTTCTATTTTCTTCATCTATTTCCTGGACTTCAGTTATTTGTATACTAGATTACTTTATATTTTATTACAGGTTACTTATCCACTGTTCATTTTTTCCATGTGTTTTCTTACTTGTTTACTTTCTATTGCTCTATCTGTAAGTTCATTAAGTTTTTCTTCTTTAGTGTCTATTCTGTTAATCTTATTTAATATATATATTTTTTCATTTCAGATATTGTAATTTTCATTTCTGGAAGATCTTTTTTTTAATGTACTGTTCAATTTCTCTATTTATCTTACTCATATTTTCCTTACCTCTTGAACATGTGGAACCTTTAATAGTAATTGTTTTATAATAACTGTTATTTCTAAGTCTGCCTCAGTTGATTGATTTCCTCCTGGTTATGGGTCATATTTCCTGTTTCTTTGTAAGTGTGGAAATGTTGCATTAGGTATAGAATATTGTAATACATTGTTAATTGTAATACATAGTTGTGGCTCTCAGTTATTATAATTAGTTTGATACTTTTAAAGCTTACTTTTAAACTCTATTATGCAGATTACTATTTAGTCTGGGGCTAAATTCACCCCACTACTAAGGCAATATCTTTCTGAGGATTCTACTTAATGCCTTGTGGTTTAATAAGATCTTTTCCCACTGGCTGGTAGAAAAACAAACTTTCAGTTCTGCGTGAGCTCCAGGAATTTTTCTGCCTACTTCTCTCCTGGGTTGAATCCTCTCACTCACGTACAAATTAATACTCAGCCAAAGATTCAAGGGCACCTTATGCAGATTTCTTGAGCTCTTTATCCAACTACCTCCCCTTGCCATCCTACTCTGTCCCACAAATTCTAACTGCCTTGGCTTTCCTGAACTCTGGCCTCTGTCTTTCTGCAACTCAGCAAGCCTGAGCTGGGTCTGCTTAGGTTCTCCATCTCTGTACTCAGTCCTGGTAACTGAACCCAGGCAGGACTCTGTTAAAATTATGGAATTCACATTATTCTTACCTTTTTTCAGGAATCATAGCCCTATAGGGCCTATGGTTAATAACGGTCTAAAAACTATTGACAATATATATGAAAAAATTATAGAAATGTATAGATAGTAAAGAATTTATTAGAAAGTGATTAGAAAACTTTATATATGAGTTTTTATATAATTAAATAAATTTTAAATACTTTTTCTAACCATTTAATTTGTGAGGCTACATCTGGTCCCTGTTATTTCACATAAGTCAGAAATGAAAATCTGCAGTTATTATCTATTTCAGTGTTTTTCTGACAACGAATATTTTAAACCATAAATTGTGTACATCTTCCAAAAATATGGACTATCTATTAGTAGTGAAGGCAGGGTATATGTGCACGCGCCCTTAATTGTTATTGTGTCAGCTATACGAAAGCTTAGTATAAAAAGTTACTGCAGGTCCTACTTGTGGTTGTCTTTAGGTGCTAAAACTATGCAGCGTATGTTTCTTTCTTTCTTTTATGGTATTTTTCTAAGATTTTATAATGGAAATGTAAAAATTGTTTTTATGTAGGAAAAACAAACTTTACTTAAAATCATTAAGGCTCTTGAATAATTTACATGGAGGAAGTAATTCCGAGTAGAAAGCTCTTATCTATAATAGAACTATGTTTACATGAATTAATGAATATACAGATCATCTTTTCATGTAACCAATCCTAGGCTTCGCAGTTTCTCCCATACTTTATCTCTGAAGTGTATTTGGAAGATACATTTATAGAAAATATATTTTAACACTTTGCTTCTGAAATATATTTGAAAAATGCATTTATAAAAAATTTATTAAAAAACTACAGATATAATAAAATAATAAAATGATTAAAATGGAGGTAAAATTCAAGATACAGGAAGTGAAATGGTTGGGAAATATATGGGTTGAGAGGAGAACAGTGGGAGGGGCATGGAAGGGAAGCAGTGTAATTTTAGCAGAAAACCTAGACTAAGGGAAGCTTTGGAGATTGATGACAAAACTCCTCTGTGAGGTTCCTAGTACCCCAAACAAAGAAACAGTAAGATTTGGAGCTCTCGGAATAAATCAAAGGTTTTATCATCTGGGGATGCTTTATTTTCAAATTTTATTTTCTCTAACTTCTAAAGTAATATTTTTATATCAACTAGATCAAAGAAACACTCAGCATATAGAATTGTTGTGCTCAGCTCTTTAAGAACAAAAGAAAAGAATGGCAGGCATAGACCTTTCCTTAATGAAACTGAGTTCCAAGAGAGAAAGTGCACATGTAGTTACACCTGGACAGGTTTCAGATTAAAACAAGACAGTGTGTGATTGACGTAAAAGTCAAAAAGCACAGAAGATCCCAGTTTAAAGTAGCCCTTTGGTTCCTAATGAACAAGGGAGTGTGGATAAGCACAGGAGGAGAATGAGACATTCTAGGAAAAATACAAAACACAGGAAAGCAGAGAGGCAGCTGAGGATTTTGCAAATGGCCTGGGAAGGTCAGGTGATCAGCGAGGGGTCCTGAATATCATGATGGTGGATGCTGACCATTGATAGGAGATGACAAGCCCTTGGCTCAAATCCTACCTCTGCTAAATTAAAACAAAACTAAAACTAAAACTGAAGAAATACCACACCTATTACCTTGAGGTTTTAATAGGGCCACATGACGTTTCAGCTTTTAAGAGATGCTAGGTACCAGGCTCTGCTGTGTGTAGTAGTTTTTTCTTCCATTTATTGATGTAATCAGGCATTCTTGGCCAACAGAGGTAAGACTGAAAGTCTTAAGCTATTTAGAATTAGCTGGATTTCTTTAAGGTTTACTTTACACGGAAAGTTTCTTGACTCCATACCTGCAGTTCCAGTATAGAAAGTGTATCTTGTCCATGGCAGCAAACAGGAGTTTGGGTTTGTGGAAAGAGCTGCAAAGGGACCTGGATGATGAGATTTCTGGTCTGGACTTTATAGAGTTTGAGGGCCTCTGGATAGAACACTGAGGCATGAAACAGGCATGTTGCTGGTGTGCGTGTGTGTGTGTGTGTGTGTGTGTGTGTGAGAGAGAGAGTGAGAGAGAGAGAGATTGCGGTTGTTGTTGAGTCCCCTGGGGAGAAGTGAGCTGCTATAGGACTGAATAAGAGAAAGGATGAAGTTCCTTGGATGAGTTGTGACAACCTTCAGCCCTCACCCTTTGTTTCAGCAAGGATCCAGTTAGGAAAATACAAATACATATCAGCCGTTTTAGCTAAGCAATTCAATAAAAGAACTTGATTTCACAATTCCTGGAAGATTTAAAAGGCAAAAAAAGACGACACTGAGAGCACACCTCAGTAATAGCTCCAGGATGCAGCTTCCAGCTCTAGGGTGATGTTAGGTATATTGGAATTCAGAAGCTCAGTGGAGAGGCCTGGTAGGGCAAAGGCTCACACCTCGGAGTTGCCTCCCGACTTGTGGATCGTGGCAGGGTCCTCTTGAAGCTGAGACTCAGAGGTCTGAGAAAAGGGTCTTGCCTGTTGGTGTTCACACCTCACAGAGTTACAAGTACGCTGGTCCCTAGAGGTCCCAGGCTGGAGCCTGGAGCCAATAGCTGCTTCAAGGAGGAAGTATCATTGCCATCATTGCTAAGGTGAAGTGAGGCTGGGAGGACCAGAAGCCAAGAGAAGGCGGCAAATCCCTTCTCCTTCCATTGCCCTGCAGTCTGCCTCTAGCCCCACCTATCAGCAGAGCCTAACATGGAGCCAGCTATGAACCTGGAATGCGGATTGGGGAGCCCCAGCCTCAGCCTCACAAATCCTGCATAGAAGCTGGACTTGTGAGTGAGCCACAGGGACTTCACAACTGAATTCCTATCAGGACTTGATGAAGGCTGGCACAGGCCGGGCACCAGGCAGTGGCTCATGCCTGTCATTCCAGCACTTTGGGAGGCCAAGGTGGGCAGATGACTTGAGGTCGGGACCAGCCTGTCCAACATGGTGAAACCCCATCTCTACTAAAAATACAAAAATTAGTCAGGCATGGTGGCACATAACTTTAGTCCCAGCTACTTGGGAGGCTGAGGCAAGAGAATCCCCTGAACCTGGGAGGTGGGAGTTGCAGTGAGCAGAGATTGTGCCACAGCATTCCAGACTGGGTGATAGAGTGAGGCTCCGTCTCAAAAATATAAAAATAAAATAAAAGGCTGCACAGATGCTCACTGGGGATGCTCAGTAGCTGCATGAGAACAGAAGGCAACAGGCATTTTTTGAGGAATGACTGGAGGCCACATAAAAAGATTCCCCTTTTTTGTTTTCCACTTTATCTTATCCTTACAATAACCCAAGGCGAGTATTACTGTTCCCATTTTACAGGTGGAGGATTTGAAACTCAGAGAGGCCGTGTAACTTTCTAAGGGTCCCAAAGCTAGTAGAAGGGAAAGGCAGGAAATAAACTCAGAATGTGGTGATTTCAGTACTTCCGTTTTCTCTAAAAGGCAACGTCTCCCAGCACTTTGGGAGGCCAAGGCGGGTGGATCATGAGGTCAAGAGATCAAGACCATCCTGGTCAACATGGTGAAACCCCGTCTCTGCTAAAAATACAAGAAATTAGTTGGGCATGGTGGCGCATGCCTGTAATCCCAGCTACTCAGGAGGCTGAGGCAGGAGAATTGCCTGAACCCAGGAGGTGGAGGTTGCGGTGAGCTGAGATTGCACCATTACACTCCAGCCTGGGTAACAAGAGTGAAACCCCGTCTCAAAAAAATTTTTTTTAAAAAAGGCAACGTCTCTCCTGCCTGTTTGGTCCTCCTACCTCAGTTACACATGGCTCAAACAGTAACATCTTCCTCACTAACAGGTAAGTTTCATGAGGTCAGGATTCACTCAAAGCTTGATGTGGTCACTAGCAGCTATGTCACTGGTCACTATGCCAATGACCACATGAAGGTGGTCACATAGGTACATGGGCATTCAGTAAATACTCATTGAATAATCAAATACATGTTGAAGTTCATTTAGGCTTCTTTATGTATTATATGGAAGGATATCCAGATACATGATTTAATACCCAAACATAATGCGTGACACATGTGTATGTCTAAAACATATTTTGGCACGCGAAGAGAAAAGCATTTGAAGTCAGGAGGGTTTCCTGCTGAGAAACAACACGTAGCTTTCCAATGAGGCAAAAGTGAATGCATATTTGATCTTTGAATTAACTATCCCATTAAACTATGGTTGCTTTTTCCCCTTCAGCCCACCGTCCCCATTCCACCCCCTACCCCAAGCTTAGCCTATCATTAGCTGCTATCTGGAATCGACAGTAGAGTAATTTGAACTCTGGTTCCCAAGGGCCTATTCTTTTACTTCCTGCTGTAGGAATACGGTGTGTATTGATTAGATATCAGACTGTAATGGGCTTCCAATCTCTCTGCCTTAAGATATATGATGGAGATGACAGGAAACAGATACCCTGTTACTACTTGTAAATAGTCTGGTTGAACAAAATGGTTGGTAACCACTTCGGTGCCGCTCATTTTTTACCACCAGGAAGGAGCTACTTTTTTCATCACTCTTCCTAATACGACTTCTGGGAAAGGGAAGGCACAGAATTTTCTTTTGGACTGAATGTCCAACGTGGTCATCTCCTTCAGAAACTATTCAGAGAGAAGGATTTCCCTTCAGCGTTCATGCTTGCATGGAGACTTGTTCACAGACTACTTGGAAACAAAGCCCACAGCATCCGCAGCCCACTCCCACCTGGGTGACTGATATAAGAGAACGGGGCTTGGAGGCTGAGCAGAGGCAGGAGCAGACTTCCTCCCCTTCTGAGCAAGAGTTGGGGCAAGTCACTTGTAGAAGCCTCTGTTTCCACATCTGTAAAATGGGAAAACAGTCTTGTTCACAGCACTGCTGTCACGACTGAGTAAAACAACGCACTTGGAGTAGCTAAGACAGTGCCTGGGGCTGGGTTTTCTTTCCTTTCCTTACTTTTACCCCATCTACCAAAAATGATTCCCTCTGTTGAATTCTGACAGTTCTTCAGTCTGTGGAAGAGGCAGGTACGCATGGAGTGTCCCCTTGTGTGGCAACATTCAAACCTCAAATAGCACATCATGGTGGCGTTTGTAAGGAGGATGAACTGAAGCTCCCAAGCTGAAATAAACTTCCTCTGGAACTGAGCAAATGCTGGTTCTGTGTTGCTGATGGCACCCTGGCTCACACACTAATGAATCAGCAATTTGAAGTTGGCCTGGGTTTGTTTTGTGGGTTGTGCCCTCTTTCTGGCTGAGACTTGGGATATTTGTTTGAGTTGGAAGGACCCTGGCTCACAGCTTAATAATGCAAAGTTAAATATGAAGTTGACCGATGACATCCTTTGCCTCCCGGTGACCTGGCAGATGCCAAGATGAAGGTTTATGTGCCTCCCTTGATGATATGGGCTTGATTTTGCACAGATGGGAGTGTCTTCTGTTGAGTCTTCAATTTCCTTCCCTTTTTTTAATCAGCAAAGATGGCTAAAAAGCAAGCTGAATGGTGGTGGTTCAAGAAGCATTTCAAAGGAAGATTATAAACTTGTAAGGGGGGATAAACTGGTGAGTTTATACATTTTTAATTACACCGGGCTTGAAGCTCATATTCATTTATTACCAGAGATATCGGCCACTTATCTGCCACTTCTCTAATCTTTGCCCTGGAAACAGACATGACCCTGGTCAAGTAAGATAAATGCAGAATTAAAAATGGCTACCTTCTGGGAATTGATTGGAAAAGAGTGGGACAGCCAGCCAGGGCTCAAGTGAATCCTGGACTCTTTCCCAATCTCCTGCAGCTACTGCTTCTGTGGGTGAAGGTAAAATGAAGTGGACCTAACCTCTGTCTTTGCTAGCATTTCCTCATTTCTCCTTCTTCCCCTGCCCCCATTAGAAGGAGGGGATCAATAAAGCTAGCTTTGAGAGAGGAAGGAACAGATCTTCATGCTGGTATCAAATGCCGTATCTCTGCCGCGTGTGGAGAAGGGCCAGTGTGCTGTAAGTGACCTAATTGCACATCCCCAAAAATTCCGAATTCATATTATTGGCTTCATCAGCATTGTCCCTCCTAGAGGTTGCTCTTAAGTAGCTCAGGAGAGGATTGAAGGAAAGAACTATGACTGTTACCTTCAATACAGAGGGTTCTGGCCAAGGACGAAGCAGAGACACACATAATGATGGTCGCTGTGTATCGAATGCTTTCTTTGTACCAGACCCTCTGCTATGTTCCTGATGTCCAATATCTCATTTCATTCTTGTGACAATCCTTTGAAGATGGTCTGATTATTCTTGTTCTACAGATGATGGTAACTGAGACTCAGAGAAATTAGGAAACTTATTACCATTGGTACAGCTGGTAATTGCCAAAGAAGTTTTTACACACAGGTCTGTCTAGCAGACCACCCTGCCCCCACCCCTGCAAAAATAAAGACAGCCTCTGATTTCCCATCATGTTAAGTTATTAACAGCAAAATGAAAAAGAAGTTACAAAGAGGTTATTTCATCTAGCCCTGCATTTTTTAGAGTCACAAACAAGTCCGCAGAGGGACAGTGACTTGCCCAAGGTCACATAGCAGTGCCATGACTATGTCCTCTGATTTTGGATGTCACCCCCATGCCTTTGGCAAAGATACAACATACTTATCCTCTACCCCAGATCCTCTGCCCCATGTACCAGCAGGAAATACATCAGTTCTCAATAACATGGCTCAGTGGGGGCCAGAAAAATGGGGAGACAGAGGGTGGACATAGTAAAAGTAAATATAATGGGTTACTTTATTCATAAGGAACATTTATTGAGCACCTGAAATGATATACAAAGCACAGTTAAGGTAACAGGTTTCTGCTATGAAAAACAGGTATATTAAAGGTTTGCCTGTGTGTGTGTGTGTGTGTGTGCATGTGCGTGTGTGGGTGTGGTGTTTGTGGGTTTCTTTTCTTACAGGTATACTAAAGGTTTGCCTGTGTGTGTTTGTGTGTGTGTGTGTGCGTGTGTGTGTGCATGTGTGTGTGGTGTTTGTGGGTTTCTTTTCTTACAGGTATACTAAAGTTTTGCCTGTGTGTGTGTGTGTGTGTGTGTGTGTGAGTGTGTGTGTGTGTGGTGTTTTTCAGTTTCTTTTCTTACTCCCCAGTAGCTATACCAAAGACAAATTTGAGCTTATAAGTAAAAGGAGGTAGAAATGAGGTAAAAATGATATTAGAGTAACAAAAACTGTGACAATGTGCAGACGTGCTTTACAAATTAAGCACCAAAATGTTTGTTTTGTAACTAACCTTGATCACCTGCTATATATATGTATATTACAGTATCGAGGTGATTGTTCGGGATTCACTAATTGTGGAAGTAAATGAACACAAACTAAGATGAAAACACCCCTTGATTGGATGCTCTCGCTTAGGAGTGCAATGCTGAGTATTTTCCAAAGAAGGAATAATGACACCATCATTTGCTGAGTGCCTACTCCGGGCCAGGCATTCCATAGACATGACTTCATTTAATCCTCGCAAGACTCTTGCAAGGTATTATTATCTCCATGTTACAGGTGAGAAAACTAAAGAGTAATGACATATCACTAGGAGCTGCAGCCGGACAGCAGAAATGGTCAAATTCACTGCAGAACTGACCCTGTGTGAAATACACCTCTCCATCTACTCACCAGAGGAGAGTGAGAGTCTTATGATCATGATAAAATCATCATACTAAAAATAAGAATTCACACATATTGAGCATTTGCAATGTATCAAGTACTGTGCTGAGCCAATGTCAGGCATTATTCTAGTTGATTCTCACAACAACCGCATGAGGGAAGTACGATTATCAGCTCCATTTTACAGATGCAAAAACAGAAGCACAGAGAGGTTAGGTAACCTGCCCAGGGTCACAGAGCTAGGATATGATAAAACCAGGATTCAGATCCAATAAGTGCAATTCTAGTTCTGTGCTCTTACCTGTTAACACTGTTTCGTCTTTACAGCAAGAGCAAATAACAGTTCAGCATGAGTAAGAGAACAATGAAATTGAGAATTCTAGAAAGGTCCAAGTATCACTGCAGATAGATATGGTTTAATTGGGAAGCAGTTGCCCCAGATTGCATTTTCACTTAAGAATTGGGTGAATTTTTGTGCCCATTGACATGCATTATATTATTTCCTTCTCTAAGACTTTGAGCACACTGAGCCAAAAGCTCTTATTTTTACGCAGTGATGATTAAGGGGCTTTTTGTTTTCCTTAGTGTGTATCTTACTTATCAAAACTGCTCCCAGTGATCCTGCAGGTGAAGAACCATATTCACCATTCCCTACGATAAACATATGTAGACTTTCTGTGTAGCTATACCTTGAATTTCTTTTCTTCAGGCTGCAAACTGTTGAGTTGCTTCTCCCATTCATCTCCCCTCACAGCTTCCCAGGGGCTTCCAGAATGCTCTCTGAATTCCCAATTCCATTTCACCCTTTATGTTTCAGGAAACAGGAATATTTTGCTATAGGAATATTGGGCCTTTTCCTTTGCTGCTCAGTTTGTCTGGCTCATAAATAATTCCCCAGGTCACCCGCAGCTGAGACAAGCATCCTCCGCTCATAAAGGCCAACAATCAGTTCACAGAAATATCATTACTACCCCAATGATGAGGCTCACCCAGTACATTGAAGGTCAGATGTGAAAACGGAGTTGGCACTTTATTAATTTAAGCTGCTGCCTGATGCCAGGCACTTTACATTCATAAACTCAGGTAATCATCATAAAAACCCTGGCTGGGTACAGTAGCTCATGCCTGTAATCCCAGCATTTTGGGAGGCTGAAATGGGTGGATCACAAAATCAGGAGATCGAGACCATCTTGGCCAACATGGCAAAACCCTGTCTCTACTACAAATACAAAAATTAGCTGGATGTGGTGGCACGTGCCTGTAATCCAAGCTACTCAGGAGGCTGAGGCAGGAGAATCACTTGAAGCCGGGAGGTGGAGGTTGTGAGCTGAGATCACACCACTGCACTCCAGCCTGGTGACAGAGCAAGACTCCATCTCCAAAACAAAACAAAACAAAACGAAAATAACCCTGAGAAATTGGCATTACTCTTCCCATTTTGTAGATGAAGAAACTGAGGCTCCTGGTATGCCAAAGGTTATAAAATGAGTTTAATGTGAACAATTATCACTAGCATTTATTAGGCTTGTGCTATGTAGCCTCCTCCACTGCTTTTAGGCATTAGTGCATTTTGTTCCACAGCAACTTTATGGGGTAACCATGAGCATTATCCCTCTTGTACAGTTGAGAAAACTGTAGTGCAGAGATATTAAACAACTTTTTCAAAGTCCAGCAACTGGGAAGTGGCTTGAAACTGGAGGACATGATTTTTGAACTTGCCCTCTTAGGACAGAAATGAATGGCTACCAATTTCCTAACAAATCAAAGAGTAAGGTTCTGTGACCTCCATCTTCAATGTATAAATGGATGGGAATAGCTTTGGGCGATGGCTAGTCTTGGGATTTAGAGCCAGATGGTATTAACTGGAGGATTGGTTCTACTGCTTCCAGCAAGATGATCTCAGGCAACGCCTCTGGGCTTCATGACACCTGCCTCCCAGGCAAAGCTAAGGAGCAAGTCAAGAATGTAGGGAAAGACACCACATCAGTAGGAACTAAAATTGAGGTCCATTATGCTGGTAGTAGCATGGAAAAAAACAATGAAACTCTCCTTCAAAAGAGGAATTGGGACCCAAATTTAAGGTCACAGCTTAGGTGTCCATTTACAGTTTCTTACCAAAACAGATGTTTTCCTTTTAGAAAACAAACACCCAAAAGAGAAAACAACAACATTTAACAACGATCCAGGAAATTGCTTCTGTTTTCTTTTTTTTCATTTCAATTCCCTTATTTACTTGATTTAAAAGAAAATATGAAGCCAATACCGAAATATGTAAATACAAGCAGACGGTTCCTGCAGGAGGGGCTTTCAAGGGTACCTATTACATGTAATTGCCCTGCACTTGTTTTTCCGGTCCACAGCGCATCATGAACGTTGTTCTCTCATGTTAGGGTGCTTGCATCTACCCCATTAAAGCCACAGCGATCCTACTGCTATCCTTATCCTATCCTAAGTGAAGGTTCTCTTGCTTGCTTTTTTCATTCCCCTATTGATAGACCTACAGCTTGTTTCCTGCAATCTATAGTTATTACAGCAGCAAAAAGCATGTCTGTTGTGCTTACATGCATATTCTCAATCAGTTTTGATTTAAACTGAATAAAACATCAGCTTCTAATTTGACTTATAAGAAAAATAATGGAGAGATTTAGGTCAAAGTCCAGTTTCTGCATGCATAAGGGAAGGGGTAGGGCATTTCACCAGACCCTAAATCTTACCTCCTGCAAAGGACCCCTGCACTACCCTTCTGTGTCCCCCTACTCCTTTCTCGAGTCCCTCCCAAACACGCCATCCTAAAACCCCTGCTTTTGATCTCACTACACCCCCAAGGAGATGGTCAGATCATTACTGTTGTCTTCAGAACCAGCTCTTTTGACTTGGTTTACAGTTTTATTCACAGTAAAAACTGATCTATGGTAAAATAATAAGAAGCAGAATAAGCATAATTTGCTGACTTCTTTTGCCGCGAGTGTCATGGCAAGGGGTCTATGGCAATGGTTAGGTATGTGGGTCAGGCATTAACCACACATATTAAGTGAGGTCACTCTGGTCAGAGTGAAATTTGCAGAAAAGAAGTATCCTCTTTGTCACTGTGTGCAACGTCAAAAGGTGCTCAGAAAAGAATCTGTCTCCTCGATGAAACCAGACGTGAAAACCATTTGCTTCGAGCATGTCAAAGATCCTTGCTCCATTTCCCCCACTTGAAAGAAGAGTGATTAGAGCATTTGTCTCAGTCCTCCAGCACCAATTATTAGATTCTGAAGCTCTACTTAGGGTGAACGGGATTTGAGAGTGAATGTCTTAGATCAATTCCTTCTATTTCTGGTGTTAAGCCTCAACTTGTCAGATTGCTTGTGACTCCTTGGGCATTTCGGCATCAATATAAGTACGGCTTTGAGCTCCCAGAATCAGCCTGGCATTAACATTAAGAATATATTTGGATTCGTAGGCTTATTTATCTTTTTGGTTTCTTTCCCACCTCAGCAGCCGGCCTCACGCTAGCCGGGAACTGACAATTCTTTTTGAAAAACTAAGCAAATCTTTCAAAACAGTTTTCAAGTCTTGTAGCAGCACGTTTGTGCTGTTACAGCTAAAGAGCTGTCAGGCCTCCAGCGTGCACCTTGATTTCAGCTCAGCAAATGGAGCAAAATATCCATTTTGCGCATGAAATTGCCTGTGTTCTGCATGGGAATCTATGCTTTTCAGCACCCTCTGCACTTAGCAGGCTCTGCTTGGCTTTTCCTCGAGTTGGAAAATTGGGTCTCGAAGAATAGGCTCCTTCTTGCCCGATGCTGGAAAAGCCATCCCTGAGGAAACAGAATTCTAAGTGAGAGCCATGAATTCTCACTTAGAACGTTTTTCTTCAAAAAAAAAAAAATATTTTGTGTGTGTGAATAGAACCCACAGCTGGCGGAGGTATGATCCAATGCTCACGGACATCCAATATTCTTAAAAAGTCAAAATTGCTCAGAACCCTGATGGCATGAACATATTTCATGCAAACAAATGAACAAACCAACAGCAAGAATAACAACCAAAGTAGTCCTTTATATGTAATTTGGAATAGTATCAAGAGCCTTAAAACCCTTTAATTTCCCTTATTGGGATCGATCCTGAGGAAATAACCCTAGATCCACATTCCCAATCACATACAAAGTTAGTCATCACAGTATTATTGAAAAGGGTGAAAAAAATCACAGGAGAAAAAGGTGTCTGTCTAACAATGGGAAAGTAGTTAGGTCAGTGGTGGCACATCCACAAGACGGAATGCTTTGCAGCGGTTGGCATGAGTTTATAAAAGGTTTACAAAAAAAGTTAGGGCTGATTTCTTAAAGTAGGGTTTATGAAAGTAAAAAACACACAGAAGAGTGTACAAATCATGCACTCATAGAAGCAGTACCTAGATAAAAATAAATTTTTAAAAAATTTCTCAGCTCTCCAGAAGCCCTCCCAGGCCTCATTCTGGTCACTACTCTACCCAGGGAAGCCGCTTCTGTCATTACTCCACTCAGGGATGCAGCTTCTAACACCTTAGATCAGGTGTATATTTTTGAACTTTATAAATGGAGTCACATCTAGGGTAGTCTCTTGTCCCCGGCTTCTTTCAGTGAACACTTTGTTTTAAAGAGTCATCCAGGCTATTGTGCGGAGTTTCAGTTTCCACATTGCCAATCTACTGTGTGAATATATTACAGCTAATTATCCATTCTGCTGTTGATGAACATTTGAAGTTTCCAGTATTGTCCATAATGTGTAGTGCTGCTAATTTTTCTTCTCTAGGCTTTTGATGTTCAGGTGTGCACACTTCTTTTGGGTACACACCTAGAAGCAGAGTTGCTGGATTATTGGATATGTACATAATCTGCATTAGCAGAGGCTACCAAGTCATTTTCCATAGGATTATACCAGTTTTTACTCCTCTTTGCAGTGTATACTGCCCCATTTTCTCCAAAATTTGCCAACTCAATTTTGTGTCCACTTTTTTTAAATTTGGAAACTGTGTAGCTAAATGTCAAATACAAGTATAACCATGAATTTGTATGTGTGTGTGTGTGTGTGTGTGTGTGTGTGTATATATAAAATATTTCTAGAAAGAAATATTTCAATTTGTTAAAAGTTGGTAGTTTTGTGTGGTTGATAAAATCCTGTACTCATTCAAATTTTCTATCATTTTTCCCCTAATATTTCCTCATCTTCTATGAGAAGGAAGTATTAATTTTATAAGCCTTACTTTTTTTTTTTTTAACCAGGCATTAGGTGAAGATAGAACATTTAGAGTAGCAGGGCTTTAGATAGGCATGTGACCACCTTCCTGTACAATGATCATTTTCAAATGCTACTGGTTCTGGAAGAAGTCATTATTTTCACTAGACATTTCCATGGGCTAACTTATCAATTTATCCATGTAACCATTCATCCATCTACATACTGATCCACCCATTGCTTTACTCATGCATTCAGTAAATATTTATTAAACACCTACTCTGATCCAGACATTTTGCTGGGGAGAGAGAAGTCATGAAGAGATTGTTCGGAGCACTTATATTGCATCGTTTAGTAATTAGGCATCAGTAATATAACAGTATTGAGGATACACTGATGTAAGTATAGTATAAATAACAAGTATTTTTTGAGAATTCATGGCTTACTTGGCACTGAGCTAAGAGAGTCACATGTAGACAATCACTTAAATCACAGTCACCTTTTAGAACAGATGTGGAAGCTAAAGCTTAGAGAGATTAGAACAGTGGCCTGAGGTTACAAAGCTGTGCTGGGATTCACACTGAGATCTACAGAATGCCAGGCCCCGCTCTCCTGATCACCTTCTTGGCCCCACTGCCTTCTACCCATAAGGGGCACTCCAGGAAAAGGGAGCACAAAGGAAGTGACATTGATGAGGAATCAGAAGATAGGCTTATAGATTTAGTCTTAAAAGATGCAAAGGAATTTGTTAGGCAGAAGAAGAAAAAAGGACATTTTAGGAAACTTGAACATGGGGAAGCAAGAAGAACTTCAGCTCTGAATGGAGAGAGGGATGAAGTGAGAGATGAAACAGAGAAAGGGAGTGGGAGGAACTTGAAACCCACCAAAGGGAGGGAACTTGAATATTCCCTGTGTAGTCCCCATTTCAGGAACCAATCCAGGGCTGGCCTAGGCTAGTGCCTCTGAGTGATCTTCCCCTCCCTCACATGATGGGTAAACTATTCTCTCCTTAATGTGCCCACAGGTTTTGTCTGCACTCTCATTACCACATTGATATCTTTTATAGCTGTACTATTCAACAGGATGACCACTAGCCACACAAGCGTCTTTTTTTTTTTTTTTTTTTTTTGATGGAGTATCTCTCTGTCACCCAGGCTGGAATGCAGTGGCATGATCTCTCTGCCTCCCAGGTTCAAGCAACTCTTATGCCTCAGCCTTCCAAGTAGCTGGCATTGCAGGCATGCTCCACTGTGCCTGGCTGATTTTTTTTTTGTATTTTAGTAGAGACAGGGTTTCACCGTGTTGGCCAGGCTGGTCCTGGCCTCAAGCAATCCAGTCATCTTAGCCTCCCAAAGTGCTGAGATTACAGGCATGAGCCACTGCACCCAGCCACACGCTATTTAAAGTGAAATAAAATTAAAATGCAACTCCTCTGTTGCCCTAGTCACATTTCAAGTGCTCTGTAATCAGGTGTGGCTAGTGGCTCCCATATTGCACAGTGTGAATATAAAACATTTCTTATGCTGCAGAACGTCTTTTTTGAAGGATGCCCCTTTCTAGCCTGTCTCCTGTGCATGGAAAATCTCTTGAGGACAGAAACCATGCTTGAAGGATGCCCCTAATGCCTTGCACGGAACGTGGCAAGGACAAGATGTTCAGTGGCCATTAAGTCAGTAACTTTAGGACTGGAAGAGAACTTTGATCCCATACCTTCATTCAATAGGAAGACTGAGGCTGACACTGTAACTAAGAGTGTGTCCTTGACCAAGTAACTTTATACTCAGTGCAAGTAACTTTATACTCAGTGCGTCTCCAGTTTTAAGGTGTGTGTAGATTACCTGGGGTTTTCAATAATGGTGCAGATCGTGATCCAGCAGTCCTGGAGTAGAGCATAGATTTTTCATTTCTGAGACGCTCTCAGGTAATGTGGATATTGTTGGTTTGTCAACCACACTTAAGGTAGCAAGCCTTTATAATCAGGGGAAAAGACAAAAATAAACCACTAAAGGACAAATCTGGAATGTCTAGCTGTTGGTATGGAGATTTTCCTGGGACATGAACTCATTTTGTGAACACAAGAACACATTTGAGCCACTTATTCATCTATTCCTTTTACGACACTAAGACATCTCATTTATATTACCTTTTAGAAGATGAAAAAATCAGAGAGCATGTTTAGGATACAAGTGTGAAAAATGTCCCCCCTCTAGCCCCTGCCAGTACCTTCTTCATAACTGCAATGAAAAGTTAACACCATCACTAACAAAAGCTTAAACTCAAGGAATAATCAATTATGTCCCATTTAGCTAGAGAAATCTTAAAACTAATAGATAAACACACATTTGAAACATGAGTCAGAAAGGAAGCAAAGAGGTCAATGTGATTTTAAGAAACTTCGGGAAGAGAGGTACAGAAGCAACACACATTTCCCAGGAAGAAAAATCCCTTCACAAGTCTCTTCCTTTTGCAGGTATCTCCTTCAAAACCACATTTGACATGGGTCTAATTTCCTTGCTCAATATCGTCATTATTAAATAGCCACAAATCACAAGTAACATGTTTATCATTTCAACACTTCTTCCAAGTTCAGGCTTGAAATATGGATTGTGAAAACATAGACGCTGTTGCTTGGGATGGGGGAAAGAAAATTCTATCAGTGTTCTAGAAAATGAATTTATAATACCATTTGAAAGACAGATTACAAGTGCTCCAAGGTTTTAACTCTTTAAGACCATTTCTCACGTCTGAAACAAGTATGTTTAATTAGGCTGCTAAGAGCTCTCCTTAACGTTAGAGAGCTGGAGAGAAACACACAGACATTCTCTAGAAAAGGAATAGACATACAGCTCAGGGGGCTGGTTTTTTGGCCAAACGGCAGCAATTTCATTACTCTGTCTCTTCCCAGATTCAGTGGAGTTCGTAGAATGTGCCTTATGAGTCAAGTAGACGGATGATGAAGCCTGGCTACTGCCTGTTTGTAGCCATCTAATTTTGGCCAAGTCACTTGTTAATATTTTCTGAGCCTTGGCCATATGGGTGATAGTAATACCCGGTTGTTGGATTATAGGAAATATTAAATTAAAATAATGTATATAAAGTGCCAGACACATGGTAACAATTGTTTTAATTGAGGTAGTAATATTCATAATAGTGTTTGGCCTTCATCCCAGGAAAGAGAATTTGTGGGACAGGACATGAGAGTTTTCAAGGACACTGAGAATCGATTCATCCCCTAATCTGCAAAGATGCCCTCTTCTCTATCTCCAAAGGACTCTGTGAAAATGCCTACCAGATGTGGCTATAACAATAATGATTTTCAGAGTCGAAGTGATGGTGTGAAGACCGGGGGAGGATGGTGGATATACAAGCCCATTGAACATTATGGTTTATATGTTGCTTATGTTAATATGAGTTAATGTTATTGCATCCCCATACGTACCAGGCAATGTGGTAAACACTCTCCATGCATCACCTCACTCACTCTTCACAGCAGCCCTGGGAGGTCAGTACTACTATTTTCTATCTAGTACAAGGTTTTTCAACTTCCACGCTATTGCTATTTGGGGCTGGAGGACTCTGCTGTGGTATTGCCCTGAGCATTGTAGGATGCTTAGCAGCATTTCTTCCCTGCCCCTGCTAGCTGTCAATAGCCAATGTCTGCAGACCACCCAATAATGTCTGCAGACATTGTCAAGTGTCCTGCTGCAGGGGGACAATAACCCCTGGTTGAGAAGAATGAAATGAAGTTTAGTGATGTCCCAAGATCATCCAGCTAGCAAGTGTTGTACCAGAATTAGACACAAGGAGGTGAAATTCCACACCCTTAAATACTTAAAGCTCTGTTGTCTCCTAGGCTCAGAATAGAAAGTGAAGCTATGTTTCTTGGGTTGGGGTAGAGGGTGTGGCCTTTAGAGCAAAAATTCTGCTGTGAGTAATGAAGATAAAAAGTCATCCAACAATGTGGCCTCATCAAATATTTCTAGGTATGCATCTACCCCTTAGAAGCCCTGATTCCAACAAGGCTGTCTAGTTACAAATTATTTGAAAATGATTCCTTGGGATTGTTATCTTTGCCAGTTATTGAGCATTCAGGGAAAATCTGATATATGACTCTAAATGATTATCTCCTCCTTATAACGAGACTTGGCAGTAGACATCTTTTGGCTCTAAAAACAAAACAAAGCAAAAACAAATGTACTTTCAAATAGGGAGATTTGCCTTTACTGAGGACAATATCATAGGTTCAAAAGGAAAATTAAATAGAACATTTTGATATGCTCAAATATTTGTTTTATATCCCAAGGAGACCAATTTCACTTAAATTGGTGATTTCTGAGTGATTTGTTAAAATTCAGTTCCTCTTGTCTTTAGAGTCCCATATCTGTAGTTTAGCTGTGCCTATCACAGGTACCTGAGGAAGCCCCTATTATATCATTGCCTATTGCTTTAATAACAAGACTTTTTCATATATGCCTTCCAGTCACAAAGTACATTCATGTTCATCTTAACTAATCTTACAGCAGCTGTAGGTAAGATGTGACGACTATCCCATTTTTTATATGTGGAAACTGAGGCCCAGGAAGTTTGATATACATCAGTCAACACCTGGCAGTTACTGGGCTCCAATTTAGGTTCTCTAATTCCAAAAGTGTGGATAAGGGTACCGGGTCAGGAGTCGGCATCAGAAAAGAGGTGAGTCTGTCCTTGGGGGTCAACTTCATGCGAGTTTTTCTTTGGGCCTCCAGAAGAACCTCAGAAATGTGCCAGCTAGTGACGACCAAGGTGTTGTGCTTCACAGCCGGTCAGGCCTGGATGTAGCCCAGGGATTTGTGAATGTGTGTCTGTCTTCAATGCCATATACCCTTAGGGGAAAGCAAACACAAGTGTGTCTACCTGGGCATGTACACAGTACATTAACAATGCCAGTACTCAGACTTTACAGAGGGCAACAATCAGAATTGGAGCAAAGGGATTGACCCCAGGAAGAGTCCCCAATGAGCCTGAGTTGTCTTTAATTATTTAATTATTGTTCGATATGCAGTGCCCACTTCCATAACCACCCATCCCCACCTTGTATGCTTCTCAAAATGTTCACTCGGTTTGCCCATCCAAATAGTACTTCTTCTTGATACTCTCCAGCTCAACGTTGGTTTCCATCTTTCCTGCCTCAAACTTTTCTTGTCCAGAGTTCCTGAGCCTCTGCTCCAGAAACACCAGCAGAATATGAAACCACCAGGTCAGAGATGGAGAGTATATTTTTCTGACATGTCCACAGCCCCCAGCTGAGTCCTGGCACATAAGCGGCCAGAGGAGTTAAAACTCAGAGACTGATTAGAACACCAACCGTGAATCCAAGGCCTGTCACTCACTGGCCCTGTGGCTTTGAGTGAGCCACTGAAGCTGTCTGTGGTAGGTAGAAGAATGATCCCCGAAAGATGTCCAAATTCTAATCCCCAGGACCTATGATTATGTTACCATACTTGGCAAGAGGGAATTCAGGTGGTAGATTGAATTAAAGTTGCTGCTCTGCTGACCTTAACATAGAAAGATTATCCTGGGTTACCTAGGTGAGGCCATTATAATCACAAGCATATTTAAAATTGGAAATAAGAGGCAGAAAAGAAATCTGTCTTGTCATGCTGTCATGTGAGAAAATTGACCCACTGATGCTAGCTTGGAAGATGGAGGTAAGGGTCATGAGTTCAGAAATGCAGGTGACATACAGAAGCCCAAAAAAATCAAGAAAATGTTTCTTCTCTGGAGCCT